>NC_135539.1:104976014-105098514 GCF_045843805.1 Urocitellus parryii
TCTCCAGGGACTAGCGTGTTTTTATTTGGGACCAGAATCAATTTCTTAACTTTTCGTTAAAGCTCATTAGAAAATACCTCTGGGCTTCCTCATCTTAGGAGACACGTGATACTAAGGACAAAGCATTGAATCTGGAACCAGATCTATCTTTAAGATTATCTGAGCCTAATCTTTCTTTGTTGTTGTTGTTGTTTTTTAGGATAAAGTACTGACCATTTTTTGTTTGTCTTTTTAAAATTTGTTCTGTTTAGGTACACATGACAGTTGAGTGTATTTTGAGATATTATACAAATATGGAGTATAACTTAATTCTAACTGGGATCCCATTCTTGTGATTGTGCATGATGTGGAGTTTCACTGGTCCTGTATTCATATATGAACACAGGAAAGTTATGTCCAATTCATTCTACTATCTTTCCTATTTTCACCCCTAAGCAAAATGTTTTAAGACAGTGGATGTTCAATGAATTCTTGTTCTTGGTTAAGAGGGTGCACAAAATCAACTTGAGAGTTTTTCCAAAGGGTAGAAACTTACGCTTTTCCTGTCTTCTACATACAAGTGTCCTAAAAGCACATGTTTGGAATGAGACTGTGCATCTTCATTTTGAAAATATCCTGGGTAATTTTGGCTCTGTCTAAAACCCCTACAAAAATATTGTTGCTGTTGCTTTAAATAGTTCATGAAGAATTTAGCACCTTGTTTGTATGCAAATAATTGCTGTGTATGACCATATTATCTTAGCTATCCATTAAAGAATATTCTCTACTTGGAAATGATTTAATATTTTTTTGTGTTGTGCAACCATTAATATTTTAAAAACACGTATTTATATTCCATTTCATTCTAATGGGGATTTGAGATGGTTCTTATAAAACAACTTTTCAGCATAAAATTTACTCTCCTTCAGATTGAACTTCATACCTAATTAGTTGGGATTAAGAAAGTTTTTCAGTTTTTGAGAATCAATGTTTTTCCCAAAGTTCATTTGTCTGAAGCTGCTCCCCCTCTTCTTTTGATTTCTCTCTAAGGATGAATATGGCAGAAATGGTGAATTGTAATGGGTCTTGGGATCGCCTTAATAGAAAAACAGAAACCTCCAGATTGAGGCGGCCGTGTCAGATTCTATCAAAAGGATTTGGCTAAGCAGTCGGAGAACAAGTCAGTGGAAGGGCCTCGAAGAGGAATACAAATGAGCTCATTATCATGTCAATTTCCCATCATATATGACTGCTCTGTTTCTGCAGGTGCTCTAGGGTCCACCAAATGTTCACCTTTTTTCTTCTCAGTCCGAGAATAGGATGCCAAGCGAAGCCATTACCCCAGAATCACATCTACCTTCCTTTCCCGAAACATCACTTTTAAAGGGAAGAAGATAAGGAATTGCCATTTATTGAGCACCAAAGATTCTATGGGTTGTTTTATTTTGAAACCTTATAAGGAAATTGAAGAGATGTTTGAGAACAGGTCATACAAGGAGTAGATCAAGTTAAGGTTACAAAGAACAACTAAATCACCCAAATGAATAAAACCCTCCAAATACACCAAGTTACAAATAATGCTTAGGACTCAGTGGCATGTGACCTTTCTAATTCTCACTCCCACTTCATTAGCACTAGGATGAAACTCCTTTGTTTCAGACTCATCCATTATTTTGGTTTTGTGTGTGGCCTAGTTAGCAGCAGAGTGTTGGCCACCTTCTAAAATGTAGCTGACAAATTAATTACAAAGGGTGCACAGACCTTCCATTTGCAAGTGCTTGACGTTCAGTGTGCTCATCATTGAATTTTGAATTCTGGAGCTGTCTCCATTCCTATTCACCAACAGCAAGCTCCTAATCCCCAGCTCACACCGGCAGAGGGCTGTGTGGGCCAGCCCGCAGCCTCTGCTCTTCTCTACTCCAGTGGATTGGTTTCTTTGAGGCATTTCCTAGGCTCTGGGCTGCAACCACAAGGCACACAAAAATGAACTGTTAATTATTTAAATTATTAGAATTTTGAGGGCACATTTATTGTTTTTTCCTTACATGTGGAGAGTTTTAATTTCAAACATCAACTTTAAGAAGAATGGCACTATTTGCAGTCATTTGTTTGTACGTCAACTAGAATTCTATCAGAATTTATTATTTCTCAGTTGTCACTCATTTCTCTGTATTCTTTCCCACGTGAGCTATGAACTAGATATTTGTGAATGACTTGTAGGATTTATCCTGCCTTCTTTTCCAGATCCCAGATGACTTTTTTTTTCCTTTCTTTTTTTAAGTTGTAGATTATTTTATTTTTTATTTTTATATAGTGCTGGGGATTGAACCCAGTTCCTCATGCATGCTAGGCAAGCACTTTACCACTGAGCCACCACCCTGGCCCAGATGACTTTTTTATTAAATTAAATTTTAATTTTTTTTTCAGTAGCTTTTTGATGAGTAAAGAAGGATTTTGAAAAGGAGCATTGCTTTTACTAGGTGAAGTTGATTCATGTATAGTGTTACAGTGTCTGTGTCTTTAATTTTCTCTCAGGGTGTATCAACACAGCAAACCTGGACCTTCTTCTGTGTAATATTTCCACCATGTGCATTGCTTAAGAAGTAGGAATGATGGCACACCTCCACCTCCACCATTCACCCACCCCCATTGCCAAAGTCAAACTATAGAATTCTAGGAGTTAGACCAAAATGTTTCATAAGCATTAGTCTATTAGAATAATTAATTACTAATTAGAATAATTATGCTAATTATAAAGTCATGAAATATTGGCAAGCATACATAATAAGTGATTTTTATTATGTTATGGTATATGATGTGTTCTTTGTGATGTCCCTCATTAATATACATAGTTCAGTTCTTTTTGCAAAATTACAATGACTATGGTGTATTAATATAGCGTCTCCATTAATCTCATACATACATCTTGATGAGTATAATTCCTATTTTTACTAAATAAATTTATGCCTTTAGCATAACCGCCACCCTCATTAAAAAAAAAAAAAAGAATTCTAGGACTTAAAGACAAAGCCAGACTCCCTACTCTTCTGAAGACATTCTTAACAAGGACCTGTTGATCCTGTCCTTAAGACCTCAACAACTATAAACCAACAACCAGTTATGATTGTCTATTCCTGTTAATTATGTCACCAAGGAAGAAACTGAACATGATATTGAGGTAACTATCTGTATCCATCTTTTCTCAATCCACACTGGTGTTTTTCAGCTGGTGGTTGGAACATATTCATTAATGGGCGTTGAAGTCCATCAAGTGGATCAAGCTTGACATTAAAGAATAGAATAGAACAGAATAGACTGATAGACTGAAACATGTAAAGTTGTCATGGAACTTTTTTTTTTTTTCCAGGTATGTGTATGTGTGCTGGCAAGAGGTGTGGTCCTATAGATTATGGTAAAAAATATTTGAAAAACTTAAACTTTTGTGTTACAAAAATGGTACTTGGGATGGCAAGTAGGATGCCCCTTACATGAATTCAACCATTAAAAACATGTTTGTTTGTTTTTTTTTAATACTTTAGGGGTACAGTGTAAAATTGCATTTGGAAAAATTATTCTGTTCCTAAATTAATAAAAAAAGATTGAAAAATCACTGATCTATATCTAGAATATGTTGATGGGTGTCCAGATTATGTTGATGGGCTCTCGGTTTAGAATTATACTGCTCTTCCTGGGAAATACCCAAAGGTCCCTAGGTTTCTTAGCCTTTTTTTTTTTTTTAATTTATTTTTAGTTACAGGTGAACACAATATCTTTATTTTATTTTCATGTGGTGCTAAGGATTGAACCCAGTGCCTCCTGCATGCCAGGCGAGCGCTTTACCTCTGAGCCACAACCCCAGCCCGTTAGCCTTTAAATATTCCCACTTCCTTGAATTTTTTTTTACTACTTTTTCATAATTCTTATCTATATGTACCCCATTTCTTATTTCTCCCTACCTTCCCAGATTTGGAGGACAACTGGGGTATAGCTATCATCGTTCTGTTGTCTAGTCTATGTATTTACCCAGTGGCACAGGTTTCAACCCACCTCTTCAGTAGCTTCTCATTTTGCAGGATCTTTCAAATTTGAGTAAGTAGATCTTTATTTCGATAGCACCTAAATAAAGACAGACTATGCCTATCTCACTTTCTCTGGATAGCACTTCTCCCCAGTTTATTATATAAAGGGTCCCTATTTTTTTTTGCTGTTTGGATACTTACCAATGATAAAGGATGTTGAGTTGAACTACAAATCAATTAAATAACAGAATTTTAGACTTGAAAGGGATGGAAACACCATAAACTGAAATAGTCATTTTTGATATTAGGAAACTGAGACCCAGGTAACCAACTAATAGGATAACCTGGGTCACAGGGTTTATTAGCTTACATTCCCTTCTACTCTGAGGCCTCATTAAAAAATACTTAGTTCACTAAACAACATCTATTAAACATGAGAGATGTATCCTAAGCAGTGGCTTTAGAATTATTTTTTAAACTGCAATCCAGTAGTTAAAACCCAATACAGTATAAAGAAACATGAAGTCAGTAGAATGAATTGGGCATAACTTTCCTGTCTTCATATATGAATACATGACCAGTGTAACTCCACATCATGTTCAATCACAAGAATGGGAAGTTATCCTCTACATACACATGATATGTCACAATACATTCTGCTTTCATGTACATCTCAAATGAACAAATAAAAAGAGAAAGATAAAAGAAACATGTATGTGAACAAACATGTACAATGAAACAAAAATTTCATAAAATAATAATTACCATAATAATAAGCTGTGTGCTCTGATATTTTCTATTTATGTATAGTTACACAATAGCTGCTAGAGCATAGTGATCCAAAGCTCTTGCCTTAAATAAAATAAAGGTTTTTTTCTCATGCAATGAAATGTTTCAGGACTTGTCACGTAGCTTTGTCTGACTAGGTTGTTCAGGGACATAGCTTCTTCTGTTTTGCTGGTCTCCTTTGTCTCAGTATGTTGTCCTTATTGAGTGGCTTGAATCTGGCTCACCCACAAATTCATGTGCTAGCCTACAGGGAAGAAGAAAGGGATGTCCCAACAAAACAAGTTTGTCTTTAAAGAGACAACCTGGATGTGGCACACATATTACTACTTTTCCTATTTCACTGGCCCAAATTTAGCTATATGATAATACCTGAAAATTTATTCTAGTTTGTGATCATATGCCTGTCTACCTAAAACTTAGAATATATTCCCTGAAGGATAAATGGTGAGTGGGTATTTGCCTAAAAGTAGTGGCGTTTTTCTATTGTTCTCTTCTATTCCAAATTTGCTGAAGAGCACCACTAAACTCACCTCAGAACCCACTCATAGGCCCCAACAAGCAGTTCTATTTATTTATTTATTTATTAAAGAGAGATTTTTTTTAATATTTATTTTTTAGTTTTCGGCAGACAACATCTTTGTTTGTATCTGGTGCTGAGGATCGAACCCAGGCCGCACGCATGCCAGGCGAGCGCGCTACCCCTTAAGCCACATCCCCAGCACCCCCATCAAGCAGTTTTAAAATCCTTGTCCTGAAATATAATTGGCTACATGCTGAAAATAATTTTGCCAAACCACCCTTCTGGGGGAATTTAAAAAATAGATATTCTTAAAATGTTATTGATTTTTAGCTAGTTTTAATTTTCATCAGATTAAAGGGTGTGTCTCAAGTACCCACCAGCATTCCTAGTACCATCAATTTTTTGCTTCTTCCATTTTCTTTTTTAATTTTTTTAAATAATTGTAGATGGATAGCATGCCTTTATTTATTTATTTCTATGTGGTGCTAAGGATCAAACCCAGTGCCTCATACAGGGTAGGCAAGCGCTCTGCCTCTGAACTACAGCCTCAGCCCTGCTTCTGCCATTTTCAACGGACTCTTTTGACATTTACCTACATATATTCATAGAGCATATTAATATTTCTACTTTTTTGGTATTTTAATTTTAGGTATTCTATTGCTGTCTCACTTAAGAATTGAGGATTTGCCTTCCTGCCCCACCCTACACATGCTTCCTGTTCTTTCAGAGTTGGTTTTGATTAGACCAGTATTCAGTGTTCATATTATTATGGCTGTGCAAATGCTATTCACAGATGCTCCATGCATTTCCTAAGATTATTTTTCTTTTACAGTATTTTGTATATTCTTACTATTGCCTTTTCTAAAAAAAAATCATTTAGTGTTTTATGTGCTAATCATTAGTTCATTTCCCCATTTTTTCCTATCAGGTGTGTAAATTTCTATTCGATACTTTCAAACACAATGGGCATCTCATTAATTTCATTTTCTCGAAGGAAATTCTCCCAGAGCCTCCTGGTCTGTTCCTACCTAGGCTGTCCACCAGAAGAGCTGTGTAGCTATTATTGTAGGTCCATACTTCACCATCATATATTCATATTTGAATACATTATCAGTGGAACTCCACATCATGTTCAATCCCAAGAATGGGAATTTATCCTCTACATAGATATGATATGTCACAATTTCTAACCCTGTTTTAGTCAGTTTTTAATTTAATTGGACATTCCTTCTACCCCCTCAAGCATGGGTTACATTGTTTTGGGGGGTTTTAGTCTTCCTTTTTATTCTAGAGGAGCACATTCTCCAGTAATTATCTGAGAAATGGTGTAGGCGAAATACACATAACAGAGATCTTGTGTGTTTGAAGGTACCTTTATTTTACTTTGATACTTCATTCACAGGGATAATTTTTCTTCAAAAATTTGAAGGAAATATCTTCATACCATTCAGAATTGCTGGGGAAAAGTCTGGCCCCAGACCAATGTTTGATCCTTTCTAAGAAACCTGGGTTTACTCTCTGGGAGGTTATAGCCATTCTCTTTGTCTCCAGTGTGCTAAAATTTAACAATGGCATGCCTTGACATGCATCTGTTTTTATTCACTGTTGGGAGTACTTAGTGGATTCCATAAATATATAAAATCACATCCCTTTACCCTTGGGAGATTTCCTTCAATTATTTGATTAATTATTTTCTCTTCTCCTTTTACTTTATTCTACCTTTTTGGACCCCAGTTATTATGATATTTGACCTCATGGGCTAGTTTTTATATTGTAGGACCATCCTGCAATACTGCTGCCAGTATTATGGAAGCCAAGTGGGGGAAAAGTCATGGTGAGGGGGCAGGATAGTTGAGGCTCAATATTCATGACATGAATTTTTTGATGTTCTTTCTGCTTTCACTATAGTAACCCTGTTTTAGTCAGTTTTTAATTACTTTCACCAAAATACCTGACAAGGACATTTAAAGGAGGAAAAATTTACTTTGACTCATGGTTTTGGAGGGCCAGTCTCTTGTTGGCTGACTTCATTGCTCTGAACCTGAGGTGAGTTGGAGCATGGTGATAGAAGGGCTCAGGACATGGCAGCCAAGAAGAGGGAGGTGGGGGAGGGGGAGAGAGAAAGGGGAGAGAGGGGAGAGAGAGAGAGAGAGAGAGAGAGAGAGAGAGAGAGAGAGAGAGAGAGAGAGAGAGAGAGATCGTTCTACTCACCAGGGACAAAATATAAACCCCAAAGTCACACCCTCAGTGATCTACTTTCTTCAGCCACACCCTACCTGCCCACAGTTATTGCCCAGGTAAATCATATCTGTGGATTAATCCACTGATTTAGGATACCCTTTTCCTAATCTAATTATTTAACTTCTGAAAATTCTTGCATTGCTTCCCAGATGAGATTTTGGGGGACATCTCATCTCATTACAACTCCAAACCTCAAGTGTCCCTTGTCCTCAGTCCAGAGGCCTTCTCCAGAGAGCAGGTCTAGAGTCTTCAGCTGGTTGATCAGAGGAGGGGCATCTGTCTCCCTTAGCTGAGGATGGAGATTTGTGCTTCTCACCAGACTTTCAACCAGCCCTCCTCTTTTTCAAGTCTACTTCTAAAAGTACAAGACTCTGGGTTTAAACCAACTTTATTGCTGTATTTTTTTTTTTTTGGTGTGTGTGTGTTGGGGGAGATGATGAAATTTTCTTGAATCTGCTGTCAATTATCATTTGGGCATCTGTTTTCCAGATTCCAAAATATGATTTTGTCTTTTTCCCTCATCTTAGTTGTCCCTATGAGTTTATTTCTTAAACAAACAAAATAAAAAGATTCTCATCTTAGTGGAGAGTCTGAAGGAAACAGAAGTTCAGTGCATGTATTCAGTCTAAGGTGGACAACTGCTATACTTAGGTATCTTAAATTATTTTAAACAAATAGTTTTAACCCTTTACTTTTCTTCCCTACAATACTTAAAAAAATGGATATGTATGACAGTTATCTAATCTGCATGTCATTTCTATAATGTTATCTTCCCCCCACCCCAAATGTATGAATAGTTGAGTTGGGAAAGAAGAAAAGTGTTGGCAACTAGTACTCAAACTTCATTATCTTGAGTTATCAAGAGGTGGTTGTATCTAACATTTTACAGGTCTAACACGTAGAAAGTATTTCTGAACACTGACATTTGTGTAAACTGCATAGATTATTTTCTGGCATCTAAATGTTTTTTGGGGAAACCCTTCAAATCTCTGCATTTTTAAGATGTCTGGCCTTTGCCCTGTGTCCTGAAAATAATAGAAGTGGCCTTGTAACTTCTGGGACTGTGACAAAAACCATGCTCTTGGTTGTGGGGCTTTGCTCTCCAATCACAAAGAGGTAAAAGGACCCTTCAGATTGTGACAGGAATAATGACAGTTGTAGGTGACGCGGCACCCAAATTTCTAGTGTTCATCCCAACGTATACATGATCATTCATTCTACCCAAGAGTAGCAAAAGGGGACAAGGTGATTTTGGAAAGGTGTGTGAGATTTGGCATTCAATAGACCTAACGGGCTATGATCAGCTTCTGTGTGGCTTTATCACTCAATGGCTGTGAGAATGTGCACTAGTTACTTAGTGGTTCTGAGCCTCATCTGTAAATGAGGAATGACAATTTCATCTTTTTTTGAAGGATTGGAGACAGTGCTTGTCAATTGCAGAGCACAGTTGCCTGATACTTAACAGGTGCCTAAGGAGAGGTGGTCACCAAGTTATTATGGCAGAACAAAAACGTGGAGGTATCTTCCTAATGGGTACAGCAATACCCAAAGTAGTGTGGGGTGGAAGAAAAAAAAAAGGAAGAAAAACAAGAAAAGAACAGGAAAGGCAGAGAAGAGCGAGCGAGAGCGAGCGAGAGAGTGCGAGCGCCCTCAGTTGGAAATCATATCCTCTCCATTCTGGATAAACGGCTCCATGTGAACTATCCCAGATTAGTGAAGCAGGGAGGTGGTGAAGTAGGGCATATAATTCACGCTGCAGTCCATTAGGATGGATCAAGTCTCCTCTGCTTCACAGAAAGCTCATCTCTTGAGCTCCATTTAAATAGTGTGCTGAGCCCTAGTGCATGCAAACCATCATGTCCCTAGTTACTGCCAGCAAATAACCTTTCTTTCTTTCTTTTTTTTTTTTCTCCAGCAATAAACTCCAAAGCCTCCAGAAATTAGCGTGGAGTTAATTTTAGCAGAGACATAACAAATGAGGCAGCTTGAATTGAAGGGAGAAGGAGTGTAGATGCTATCTCCCAAGTAGGGCAGAAGCAGCAATTGAATTATGCAAGAGATCTGAAACCTCTAACTGGCCCAACTTTGGGTGTGTGTAGGTGTCTACGTATCAACTCCGGGTGTGTTAGAAATCTGTAGATGCACAGATCTCTCTGCCACAAACAGCTTCAACAGGGCTGAGTGGGTAGAGACCCCCGGGAGGGAGAGATCCCAGAGGCAAGTAGTGAGACTAGGCAGAACCATTTTGCAGGCACAAGTTCACCCCAGAGACATCCATTCTCTGCTTTCCCTTCTCCTGCCCCCGACTTATATTGCTTTATATACAGAAAACTGGTGTTTCCCACACTGTTTTAAACCATGAAAAGTAACAAGATTGCCTTGATCTTTTGTTCCAAAAGCCTTGAAAAATAATCCATTCGTGAAGCTGAAAACCAGGAATTAAAAAAAAAAAAAAAAGAAAGAAAAAAAGAGAAGGGGAGAGAAAAAAAAATCCAGCAAAACCCTTGATGTTTTACTTGCCTAAACCAAAGTGTTAACTCTTATTCCTCTTCTTTCTAATAGTCATAAAACAAGCTTCCCTGGGTTGGGAATCCCTTCATTCTGAAGCCACTGGTTTTAACAAGAGACAGCTGCCTTATAAAGAGAAGCAGCAGCACTCCTAAATAGCTTTTCTTTTATTTGTTTCTAATTTTATGGACCACCACGAGCAGGTTGCCTGATTTTATTGCTCACCATCGAGGGCTTTTGGGTGGTACCGAAGTTACGGTGCAAGGTGACGGCCCCTGGTCTGGCTTAGAACCTGGCAGCGAGGAGCGACTTCAAGCAGAAGTGTAGAATGTGGTCATTTGATTTGGGGTCATACTTAATGTTCTCTTTAAAGGCTGAAGCACTTATTAGAATAAGTGCAACCCATGTCTGATAAATGGGAACACATCTGGCTCTATCGGTGACACAAACCTCACAGTATTAATTATCCTGATAGTTAAAGCTGAGAAGGGAGTAGAACATTATTTATAGTGATCTTTGCTAAGTAAATCATTTTAAAAATGGCTTTCTAAATGTAATATTTCCCTTTTAAGAAGCCCTCCAGAATTAAAGGGGCTTTACAAGAGAACATGAACCATATTGCAGGGAGAGAGACAGAAGCTGTCTTGATTAATGCCCATGATTATCAGCGATGCAAATCGCTTTCACTTATTAAGTCTTGTTTAATATCCTAATGAAGGCTTCCTGAGCAGATTTGGTAATTCCAGAGAAAGTGACTGTGAACTAATGCCCTTTCAGCATGTTGAGAATGAGCAGTACTATAAAGAAAACCTCATTTACCATAATTCCTCCCCTGCCCAGGACCCTTTTCTCAGCTTCTACTTCACAGCAGGAGACAATTAACCTTTTCAGTGCCAGAAGTGATTCTCAGCACATTCCAGCTGCGAAGGCCAGCGGGGTCAGGGGAAGATGGAAGTCCTCTTTAGTTTGTACTGCCATAGAACAGTTCTAAGAAACTGGACTGCAGAGGAAGGGGTTCAAATGTAGCTGATGGTTAGGTTATTTGACTTGGGTATATGTGGTATCTCCCACTCTACCAAAGTCTTTTCAAACACCCACCCCGGCCAGCCTGGTATTGCTTATTCAGCTCAAATCAAAGACCGCCTGAAATGAAAGCAGATACACTGAAGAAAGCCTATTTTTTTTTGCCCCTAAATGCTGGGCTGCCTTTGTGATCTGTCAGGAAGTAGGTTTTATTGCGGTTGAAAGTCTGGGAGGTGGAGCTGGGGATAGTGATTTAGGGACTTGCCTTTGGCTTCCTTTATACCACCCTGCTCCTATTTTGTGACTCTGCTGAGATGGGCCAGAGCTGGAGGCCGTGATGAGCCCTTCTCTATCCACCTGGGGACAGGTAGTGACTTCCTAACATCACCACTTTTTGTTTCCAGAAGCAATATGTGGAGCGAGGGGGTGAAGGACCCAGCTGGGGCAGAGGAAGTGAATGAAGCCACAGAGCTGGAGGGAGCTCTCTGACTTCCAGGGCCCCATTGGGGTGAATGGCTCCCCTGAGCATTCCCCTCTGACTTTCAGGAGTGTCTTTCTCGGTCTTTCCCTACCTTGATCTGGATGTGATGTGTCAACCCCTGTCCTGGTCTACAAGAAGAGGGCTTGTGTTTGGGCAAAGACAAAGAACCCAGCGATTTCCTGGTTTGCCTTGGGATATGAAATGGCTCCAAACTGACCACCTGTGTGGTGGCTGAAGTGACCTTCTCTTTGCTCGAATGAGGTCAGAATCAAAGCTGAGCAACCCACAATCCAAGGACTCCAGTGGCCAAATGTGGAACCTTCTCATTTCACCTCTTCTTTTTGACTTATTTTTTTTTCTTTCATTCTTCATCTTTTAGCAGCTTAGAACTTTCTTCAGTTGGCTTGTTTATGGCATAATTTGTGTTCCCTCTTGCAAGGATATTGTGTTCCCTCTTGCACTACAGTGGATGTTTTTTCACCCATGGGCTCAGAACAATGTACCTGGCAGGTGTTCAGTAAAGACCAGCTGAACAAATGAATGAATTCGGGGTTAAAAGACCCATGTTTCTCTTTGGCACGGTGGAGAGGTCTTAGCCTAGATGTTGGAGGAACTCATTTTGTGCTGGTTTTGCTTTGTTTAAGCCACTTTAAGCCACTGAACGTTTAAGACCCTAAACTGACTGTTTAAACACTGAGCCCACAGATACTCATCCCTGAAGTGGAGATCACTGTGGCCTTGGCCCTGGCTGCCTCCCAGGCCTGCAGTCTCAGCAGCAGGGTAAAAAGATGGATGCGGTCATGCTTTGAAGACCACAGGTGCTGTGAGTCTGGGTGTGGTTATTAGTGGGAACAGGCCTGCAGCTGCTTCATGTTATCCAGGTCTCGGTTATTCATTCTCCTTTTCCATATTCAAAGCCCATATGTCTCCTCTAAGAAAGTTCCCTGATCCTCCCAGGCAGATCCCTGGCCCCTTAGACTGCTCTATCCAGCCTGTCTTGTTATCATGTCTTTGTCCCATGCTTCCCTCAACCCATAGCAACAGCAATTCAACTAACGTTCTTGAGATTCATTATGTGCCAGGCACTATTCTTTTTTTAATTTGTTCTAAGTAGTTATACATGACAGAAGAATGCATTTTGACACATCATACAGTATATATAATGCAGTATAACTTCTCATTCTTCTGGTGTTACATGATGTAGAATCACACTGGTCATATAATCATATATACACATAGGGTAATAATGTCTGATTCATTCTACTATCCTTCCTACCCCCACATCCCCTCCCTTCCTTTCACTTCTCTCTGCCTAATCCAGAGTGTACCTCTATTCTTCCCTAGCCCAACCCCTTGTGAATTAGCATCCACATATCAGAGAAAACATTTGGCTTTTGGTTCTTTGGAATTGGCTTATTTTGCTTAGTGTAATATTGTCCATCTCCATCTATTTCCTGGCAAATGCCATAATTGAATTCTTCTTTAAGACTGAGTAAAATAGTCCATTGTGTATATACACCATATTTTCTTTATCCATTCACCTGTTGAAGGGCACTTAGGTTGGTTCTATAGTTTAGCTATTGTAAATTGAGCAGTCACATCAATGTAATATGCTGATTTTAAGTACTTTGGGTTTAAACCTAGGAGTAGGATAACTGGATCAAGTGGTGGTTCCATTCTAGGTTTTCTGAGGAATCTCCATACTGCTTTCCAGAGTGGCTGTACCAATTTGCAGCTCCACCAGCAATGTATGAGTGTACTTTCCCCCCTACATTCTTGTGCCAGGCACCATTCTAAGTGGTAAATTTATGAACTCGTGGCATCCTCAAACAAGCTGTTTCACGGATGAGAAAGATGAGGCACAGAGGTCTAAGTCAGAAGGTCCAGGGCATGCTGCTGGGAAGTGGGCAGTCGGGATTTCAATGCAGGCAGTCTGGCTCCAGCTGTGTCCGTGGCTTCCCATGCTGCAGAGTGTTCTGCACACTGGGACAGTCAATGTTGGAGGGGTGGGCTCATCTACAGAGTGAGGCAATGCTTGCTGTCCTGTCTACCCCTCCAAAGTTGCTAGGATGAGCAAATGCAAATGGATTGTGAGGGTGCTTTGTAAATGAAAAAGCACTAAGCAGACTTAGAGGTTATTGTTATAATTAAATATTTTTAATGACAATGAAAATAGAAATGTCTAGAATATAGCTAAAGAAGCAAGTATGAAAATATTCACCATCTGTTCTTGGGCAGCTTTGCAAATGCTCTCTGAAATGGCTCACGGATTTCTAGACTTCTTTTTGACCCCTTGCCAAACTTCCAGGTTAATGGTATTTGAGCAACTTTGCTTCAAACTCACTCTGAATCTTTTTGTGGTGGTGGTTGTATGTTGATTTCTTCATTTTAATTTTAAAAATTAAAAATATGTCTTAATTTTAATTTTTAAAATTGTGGAAAATTATATGTAACATAAAATTTATCGTTTTAAGCGCTTAGTAGCATTAAGTACGTTCACATCATTGTGTACCCCTTCCCACTGACCCTCTCTAGAACTTTTCATTTTAATGAGACATTAAACAATATCTCTTCATTCCCCTCTCCCCCAGTCCCTGGAAACCACCATTTTACTTCCATCTCTAAAAATTTGACTACTCTAGTCATTTCATGTAAATAGAATCATGTATTTATACTTTTGGGATGCACTTATTTTATTTAACATAATGTCTCCAAGGTTCATTCATGCTATATCACGTGTCAGCCTTTTTAAGGCTGAATAATACTTCATTGTGTGTGTGTGTGTCTGTGTGTGCCTCTGTGTGTGTGTGTGTGTGTTCACATGTATTGGATTTTGCTTATCCATTCATCTGTCAGTGGTCGTTTGAATTGCGTTCACGTTAGGCTACTGTGAATATTGCAGCTATGAACATGCTATATAAATATCTGTTGGAGCCCTGTTCCAATTCTTTTGGATATTTATCTAACAGTGGAATTGCTGGATCACTTGGAAGTTTTATTTTTAATTTTTTGAAAAACCCTCCAGAACATTTTTCATAGCATCTGTACCATTTTTACATTCCCACCAGCACTGGACAATGCTGCCAGTTTGTCCACATCCTCACCAACATTTGTTATTTTCTGTTTTGCTTTGTTGTTAATAACAACCTTCCTAGTGGATGTGAAGGGGGTCACTCTGAATCTTTGAGTGGTTCAGTTTTACCTGCTTTTAGTTTACAACTCTAAATTATTTTCCATCTTCAGAGAACAATCATTGCTGTATTAAATTGACTTAAACCTGTCATCTTGAATGTCTTCCTTCCTTTATTTATCTAGACTTCAACTAGATAGCCCAATACCTGATATCTACTGTCCTAGGTTCTGGGAAGTCCCGATGAGAAGGACCACCTTGGCTTTCTAAATATTCAGGGTTGAGTTTGGCAATGAGTGTAAAATTATGGTTTTTTTTTTTTTTTTTTTTACCCAAAGGTATCAATTATTCCACTGACTGATAGCTGTATTTGAAAATATTTTTGTTAGTCAGCTTTTTGTTGCTGTGACAAAATAACAGAAATAAACACCTTAAAAGGAGGAAATGTTTATTTAAGGTAGCATTTGCCAGTAAATAGATGGAGATGGACAATCTTATACTAAGCAAAATAAGCCAATTCCAGAGAACCAAAGGCCAAATGTTTTCTCTGATATGTGGATGCTAATTCACAAGGGGTTGGGCTAGGGAAGAATAGAGGTACACTCTGGATTAGGCAGAGAGAAGTGAAAGGAAGGGAGGGGATGTGGGGGTAGGAAAGATAGGAGAATGAATCAGACATTATTACTCTATGTTTCAAATAAATAAAATTACGTTTTAAATAAACTTAAATCTCATGGTTTCAGAGGTTTAAGTCCTTGGTTGCTTGGCCCCTTCATTCTTGACTCTCTGGCAAGGTAGCTCGTCGTGGCAATTGAGACAGGAGTGGAGGAGGCTGCTCACCTCACGGAAGCTGGGAAAGAGAGAAGGAGGAAGGAGTTGAAGTTCCAATACCCCCTTAAAGGGCACACCATGAGCCTTACTTTCTCTTACCTTAAGGGTTCCACCACCTCCCAACAGGACCACGCACACTGGGACCACGCTTGTAGCACATATGGATGTTTGGGGGACTCTTTTAAGATATAAACCATAACAATTGCCATTCAAATTATATGTGACAAAAGCTTCATTACCCAGAGCCCTAATGTTATGATTTCTGGATTCAAGTTTTCTGATATATGATGCCTTTTAGTCCTAATTTTTATTTTGTTTTATTTTTGGTGATTCCAGAGATTGAACCTCATTTTTAATTTTTTAAAAGAAATTTTATTGGGCTGGGGTTGTGGCTCAGTGGCAGGGGTTGTGGCTCAGCTCTTGCCTCGCACATGTGAGGTGCTGGGTTTGATCCTCAGCACCAATATATTATATTATATTATATAAATAAACAAACAAAATTAAGATATTATGTCCATCTAAAAGTAAAAAATTAAAAAAAAATTTTAAAAAGAAATTTTATGTTTTAGAACCCTTTTTTTTTTTTTTTTTTTTTGGACAAGGTTTGAACCCATAGGCTCTTAACCACTAAGCCATATCCCCAGCAGCTCCCCCTTCCTTTGTTATTATATTATATTTTAATTTTTTTTTATAATTATAGATGAACACAATGCCTTTATTTTATTTGTTTATTTTTATGTGGTGCTGAGGATTGAACCCAGTGCCTCATGCATGCTAGGCAAGTGCTCTGCCGCTGAGCTATAGCCCCAGCCCTATATTTTATTTTGAGACAGGGTTTCATTAAGTTGCTTAGGGTCTAGCTAAGTTGCTGAGGCTGGTTTTGAACTTGCAATCCTCCTGCTTCATCCTCCTGAGCTCCTGGGATGACAGGTTGTGCCTGGTTTAGAAGAGTTTTGACTTTGCTATGAAGTTAGTATAGAGTTCTCAGGAAGCCCTCAACCTATTTCTACCACCCTATGTTAGGATGGTGCATTTGTCACAATGGATGAGCCAATATGGTAACACTTACATTGTTTATTAATTTTCCTAATTTGTACCAAATGTGTGTGTGTGTGTGTGTGTGTGTGTGTGTGTTTTCCTGGATCCCACCCAGGATACCACATTTGCACCTAGGTTTTTCTTGATTGTGACAGTTTCTTAGACTCTCCTTGTTTTTGATGACCTTGATAGTTTTGAGGCATACTCGTCAGGTGTGCTATACACTGTTTCTCTACTAGAATTTATATGATGATTTTTTCTCATGATTAGACTGAGATTATGGGTTTTGAGGAGGAAAACTACCGAGGTAAAGCATACTTTCATCACATCCAGCCAAGGACATGTACTATCAACGAGACTTTCTGTCAATGGGGACCTTCATCACCTGGCTGAGATGGTGCTTGTCAGTCTTCTCCACTGTAGAGTTACTCTTTATTCCCTTCTTATACTCTATGAAAGGAAGAAGTACATCCTGAAAGAGTGAAAAGTGTTATACTCTCTACTTTAGGATGGTGTATCTACATGAATTATTTGGAATAATTCTGCATGGAAGATTTGTGTCTTCTCCCACATTTATTTATCCAATAAATTGTTTATGTAAGTGTGACCAGTGGGTATTTGTTGTATATATTTGGTCATAATTCAGTAAGATGCTGTTTATTTTGTGGCTCAAGTTGTTTCAGCTTTGGATATTGGGAATTCTACTTTGGTTTCTCTCTTTGGTATATTCCCACCTCATTGTGTTTGTGTTCTATTATTACTGATGTTGACTGGAGCTTTTTCTTACCTTCTGGCACAAAAAAATGGCTCCAGGTTCCTCTTGTTTACATACTTTCTGAGTCCTAGAATTGGCCATTTCTCCAAGAGCCTGGCTCCTTTGTTGGAGAATGGTGTTAGAAACCAAGATCAGGGCACTGGGTGTGCTTGTTGTGATTGGAATATCACTGCATCTAGGCCTTCTCGGCTGACCTCCAATTTTGATGATTGCTTTAGGCATTTTGGATAAAAATACTGATAATACTTATTGCACACTTTCCTGCATTGAGAACAGAATATATCAACCTAATGTAACCTGCTCTTGGGGACTCACGTACTGAACGCTGGTTATCTGGCTATGATACAGAGTTCATCTCTGTTCCCAGTGAGTTTGGAAGATGATTTGCTGTAAACTGTGGTGCCAAGCTGTCAGGCTATTGGAATTTCATTCTTTTCTTTTGTAATCTTCCTAATTCCTTTTCCTCTTGGTGTCTTTATTAACTCCCTCCCCTTCCCTCTGATTTATTGTTTATAATCTACCATCTGCCTGGGAATCAGATAACCAAATTTGGTTAACTTGTCTATAAAGTAAAAAGCAAAGAGGCACTGAGGAATGATCTTAGGTTCACGCCAGTAAATACAGTGGATTTTGTGACACCCGGAAGTGTACAAACAGAAGTGTCCTTTCCTTTTTTTTTTTTCTCTCTCCCTGTTTCTCTGCTCTGTTCTTGGATAATGGGACTCAGTAGATTCAGTCAGGATATGTTTTAAATTTTAATGCTGAACGTATCTGCCATACCAGTTGGTTCAGGTCAGTGTAGGCCCTAGGGTTATCCTGAGAAAGCTATAAGGTACAGGGGACAGAGCAGGAGCCTGGACATCAGTAGGCCTGAAGTGTACTGAAGCTCAGGCTCTTTTGCTCTGTGATTCTGGCAAACACTCAACCTCTCTGGCTTTAGTTATTGAATATAAAATGAAAAGGGTAGCCTATGTGACCCCCAGGCTCCCTTCCAGCTCAACATCCTGTGACTTCAGAGTATGCTTTATTAATCTTGGGGGAGCAATGTGATCAAATGGACTAGAGAGCATGTAATCTCAGTTAAGCTGCCTACAGACCGGGTGACCTTGGGAGAGTCACTCTAAAAATACCTACTTTGGAGACACGCATGGGTACATGTAGGCACTTATTGTGCAAAAAAGGAGGCACTTCAAATCAAGTGGGGGAGCCTGACTGCAGGGACAATATGAGGACAACAGGATCACTTACAGCGGGGGAAAAAAAACCCTGAATCTGCACATTAAATCACTAGGATGGATTAAATTGCTACATGAGAAAGATCTAATTACAAACGGATACAAGAAAATCCAGGAGAATATCTGTGTGATGAGGGGTGGGAAAGTCTTAAACAAATTTTAAAACACAAACCTTAAGGCCAAGGGATGGGGGGAGGGGAGAAGAATAAAGGAATAGAAAAAGAGAAAGAGGAGATGAAATCAATTCCATCAAAATTATATGCATGCCAGGAGCATGGGTGGGATCTGACATGGAAAAAAAGCAGAGAACAGAAGATGATATGTAGTAATACCATCTGCAAAATTAAAAACACATTCATTCAAACCAGCCATATATATTTTGCAAGAACACATTCAAATAAAAGGATAAGGATACTCTTTAAGAAGGCTGTCTATGGAGAAGACAGTGGAATGGGAGTGGAATAAAAGAGAGTATATACCTAAATAAATACAACCAGAAAAGTACCCTGTATAGTTGTCTGATATTTATTTGAGGTACACACACACACACACACACACACACACACAAAGGCTGGAATGTGCATTTATTTTTAGTATATGTTTACACAAATGCCAACCTCTCGAACTGGGAGATTCCTGAAGACAGAAGTCAGCACTCAGCACACATTAGGTATTTTTAACTGATGGGATGGATGAATGAATGTAAAATGATTATCTCAATAACAGGCACCTTACTAAGATTTTTTTTGTGGGAACAATTTGTGGTAATAGGAATAAACACTGACTGAAATGCTAAAAATTGTTGTCCTAGAATGATCCTTAGAATTCTTTAGACACATCTCAGCAGACCTTTGACTTTTGTCGATGGGTTTTAAAAATAAAGTAGATGGATTGAAAAAATAAAAAAGTTGCATGTAGCTGTCAACCCGACCACCTTTTCCTTAACTCGTGTGTAAATGTAAAACACATATTTATCATTTTCACAAAGGGAAGGGCTTTTTAACATCACAGGGTAAGATAAATATCAAGTACTCTAGGAATTAAGGGAACCATCAGGATAGATTGAAGATAACTGAATAGGCTTCTAAGAGAAGCTAGTAGTTGAACTAGGGCTTGAATGATTTTTTTTTTTAAATATAAGAGATAGAAAATGTAAAGGATAACACAATTCAGCTTAATGAAAAGAATTTACTACATTCTTCCGATTCTTCTCACTTCTCCATGGAAACTACACCTGGCCCGGGAGTATGAACCACTGAACTTGGTCCAATTCAGAGCGTTAGTGTCTTAGCTGGTTCTGGTAGATCTAAGCTACTATCAAAGGTTCTAGTTTGTAGGGGAGCTTTTATCAATCCAATATACTAAGTTATTTAGAAATAGTTCCCAAGATCCTACTAACGCCTGGTGAAAAATTTTATTATCTTGTGGCCAGTTCTGGGTCAGCTGACAGATATTTAAAAAAAAAAATTTCTTTTGACCCATTGAAGGGCAGGCGGTCCTTTGAACTCAGGCTGGAGAGGAACTCAAGTTCATCAAGCCTGCATCCCAGACCTGTTGCTATAGCACCTGAAATAAATGAGTCACAGAGGAAACGGTGGGAACTAAGACAGCCATATGTGCAAATTGACAGTTGGTTTCCCAGCCAGCCAACAACAATAAGCTTCCCTTTGACCATGAACCTGACCTAGCTGTGGGGTGTGAGCAAACCTGTGCAAATGGAGAGAGAGGTTTATTTCCCATTGTCATTGAGTCCTTTTGAACCTTGACCTTCCTCAAACTGTCCTTATTTATAAATCCAAGGTACCAGCAACGGAACAAGTAACAAAACACTGTGCACGAGTCATCTGACACAGCAGACCTCAGAATCAGACAGGGAACAACTGTTGTAATGCATGAAAAGCAATAAAGAAATATGTGTAATTCTGGCTCCACTAAAAGCCCTTGATATAAATAAACAAATAGTGGAGCTAATTCCTTTATCTCCTTTGATTTATTACGAAATGTCTCAATTCATCTACAGTTAAAAAAGAATAAACATACCAATAAACATAGACTCTTAAGTATTTTTCATATTTCTGACATCTCCTGATAGAGTCTAAGAAGAGAAGCCACAGGAGCAAAACTAGTGACACTGTGGCTATTTCTTACCATGCTAATAGTTGTCTTCTCATGGCTGTGAAAAGTGAGGTAGCAACAGTTCTGAGTTCATTGGAATTTTCAAAGGATGAGAGCACCAAGAAGACATAGTTAGGCACACTCCCACACATGCACACGTATCTACACATGCTCATGAGCAGCATCCTATCCACATAAACTGCAAGAATGGATTAGAAGGGGAAGGGGAGTTAAACTCTAATGCAGAAAGAAAGGCCATGAGATTTTGGCATTACGTTATTCAGATCCACAGATATTTGCAACTTTCTTCTGTAAATTTAAATTTTCTTAGAGTAAAATGAATGAGTAGAGGAAAGATATAATGGTGGAGCTGAATGACAATGTGGTGAGGAATTTTTCAAGAAAGACAGTGTAAGGATGGCCTCAGGCCTTAGCCTAAGCAACTCCATTTTAAAAACTCCACTTTAAAACCTGCAGTCTCACCAGGCACGCCTCCGGAGCCCCCGAATATGATCATCAGGCATAGCCCTGACATAAACAAGTCACTTCTCCCCTCTCTGACAAGCTCAGAGTGAAGTCTCTGTCATGTTGTCCTCACCCCAATAACGGAGGGAGGCAAGAAAATCAGGGTGGGGACCACCAGACCAGATGCTTTAACCCCAGGGCAAATGACATCACTGAGAAATCCGGTGGCAGCTGATAGGGATGAAAGGGTGGTCAGAAGCCCCAAGATTTAGTATAAATGATGGAGCAAATGAACAGACACTCAGCGGGCTAACACTGAGCCCTCACACTGGTGAGCCCGATGAGGACCTGGACTGACATCCCAACTCTTCTCATCATTTATCTGATCCTCTGCATCTTCCTCACTTCTCTCAAACTCTACAGCCACATCTTGACCCTGGTGAGATCTGAGACTTCCAGCCATCAGCTCCACCCTAGGAGAACCCTGCCTTGGTTCCTGACCTGATCACCATGGTCTGAATGAGTGTGCATCTGCTGGACTTAAAGCCTAAGGCTTGAGACTTTTGATCTGACACTTGGGCTAAGCATGCAGAGGGAATGTCCGTTATGAGCCTGTCATGATTAAGTGTTTTTGCAGTGCTTAAAATTAATCTAAAATTTTTGCTGTCAATTGATTATGTCTATTGCAGTGCCTAGCATTAAGGATTGTCATTTTCTTGATTAGGAACCAATAGAGTGAAATTGTATTGGGTTATTTGAGTGAATAAAGCATTGAAAAGGGCAGAAGCATGTGGACATTCTTTATAAGTTTCACCTTTTGTCCATGGCAACAAACAGGGGGCATGATATGTGAAGGAGGAACCCATGGCAACATGGACTTAGGTCCTTGAGTTCCTGAGAGCCTTTAGGGAGCCACCTCTCCCTCCCTCGCTGTGGTGTTCTGAAGGTCAAGGATAATCCAGTATCATCTAGTGGCACTTCTTGTCGCTCTGTTCTCTTCCACTCATCCTGTACATCATTACCAAATTCATTCTAAACACAGTCCTAATATATAGTGCTTTCTCTTGATCATAATTTTTCTATGGTTGTCCTTTGTCCATTGAATGAAATATAGACTCCTTAATATTAGATTTCAACTTTCCCACTCCCCAATTTCCACTAACTTTCCTAGCTCCCTGCATCTCTATCTGTGCTTGGTTTCTGCTCCTGTTCTTTAAGCTGGGAGTCTCCCATTTCTGCCTGGAGTCTCTTTGCTCCTGCCTTGCTTCCTGGTCAATGCTCAGCTCCCACAAGCCCCAGCTTGGTTGTTCATTCTTGCTCATCTTTCAAGGCCTATTTGAACTGCTCCTTTCTGTGCCATGTCTTCAGGTGCAGGCAGGCTACAGAGCGTAGGGGACTATGGCAGTGGCTGAAGAGTCCCAAGATGAAGGCGATTGGGGGAGCCCCATGTTGGTAGATGGGGGTCCATGTGGGAGTGGTGGCTGTAGCTCCTGTGCTTGGGTAGCAGTTGGGGATCCTGCATGGGATTGGCCTTCAGGATTCCTGCACAGGTGGACGGCCAGGAGCCCTGCGTGTGCGAGTAGTTGTGGGTCCTGCTCTGACCTTGAGGCCTGTGTGGGTATGGAGGTGTGATTCCTGAGTGGGAGCAGCTGTGGAGGGTCCTCTATCACTCCCAGTGAAGCAGTATTCCCATTACTTGAATCACAGGTCAGAGGAGTGACACAGAATGCTGCCTTCCTCTAACCCGCCATCTTGGATCTCAACAGCTCCTTTCTTATGAAGCCTTATCTCATAGCCTCAGTCTGTCCCAATGCATTTTCTAATTCCTATAGTGACCTTGTCTATCTTATGGCATTGATCACACGTATCCTTTGGCTATATGCAAAATAACTTTGTATGTTATCTTCTCTACTTAATTGGGAACTCCTTGATATGGTTTTCCATATATTTTTCTTCTTTCTACATTTCACATTTCTTTTTATTCTGAAAAGTAGCTGATGATTGTAAAACTGCACACAAACCCCAACATACTGCTTAATAAATTATTACAAAGAGAACAGCCAGTTACCAGCACCCAGATCAAGAACTCAAACGTGGATAGTATTTCAGAAGTCCCCGCCATTTGCAGGCATATGCCAATCCCCACCCTGACTCCACCATATCCACATTCCTCTCTTTCTGTGCTACGGAGATTTGGGCTTAGTGAGAGATCAGAAAATGCTGGAAGGATCCATGAATATAAGGGGAGGTAGGTACAGTCAAAGGGAGCATGGGTTGGATTATCACCACAGGAAAAAGGACCCAGTTTTTTCTTCTGCCACTTAATGGTGGGACAGAAGTCTGTCTCTAGTTGCAAGATGCAGGCTCCTTGATCACCTTGTTATTTTAAGAGCACTGTCAGGCTGAAGAGCACGGAGCCCTATGGGATCAGAGTCCTGAAGGAGGAGAGGAGCTGCTTTGCTAAGTTGCCATTGGAGCCTTTAGGAATTGAGAGTGAAATCGTGGCTTTTGACAAAAATGTACAGGGACTTGATTCTTGGAAACAGCATCAGGGAAAAGTTCAGGTTGTGGTTGATCCAGTAAAACCAGGATCCTGAGGTCAAATCCGATTTTCAGAAGCCCCAAAGCAGGACAATATCTAGAACAATCCAAGGGTAAGAGATCCGGGGAAGATAACAGCATCTCACGCCATCTTGTTGCTGTGACCAGTCACCTTTTCAATATTTATGTTTTATTTTTATCTCGGTATTAGAGAGGCATTATTTGTGCACAGGCTGTTAAAAACAGGTCTGAGGGAAACACTTCCAGCTGCTTCCCCGTGTTTTCCATCTGCTGCGGTTATGCGTCTTTGTATGCATTTAACTGTTGCTTGTCGGTGTAATTGGGATTTTCTGAGGACAGGGGAAAAAATTCCCTAAGGGCGGGTTGTGAGTTCAATTGATCTGAAAGAGATTATCTTGGTTAGTCACTAATGAACATTGAACTTAAAAGTGGAGCAGTGAAATAAGCCCCAAGTAACTTCAAGTTTTAAGAGTTAACTTGCTTCGGTTATATCTTTGTATTCCTCTATTTATGCATCAGTACTCTTTCTCCCATTTAATCTTAAAT
Organism: Urocitellus parryii; assembly: GCF_045843805.1. Classification (NCBI taxonomy): domain Eukaryota; kingdom Metazoa; phylum Chordata; class Mammalia; order Rodentia; family Sciuridae; genus Urocitellus; species Urocitellus parryii. The sequence goes on from NC_135539.1 coordinate 105,000,272, forward strand.
ATGTAAATCCTCAATTTATCTGGAATTACTTAGTGAAAGGCTGATGTGTGAGTGTGGCAGATTATAATATTCCATCGCCACCCCTGATCCTCTTTACCTCTTATTCTTTTCATAGCAGATCAAAAAAGCTGCATGCGTGCCACAAGAATATATTATTTTAAGAGACTTGGACTTAGAAATTGATTTCCTTGATGAGAAAAAGAAAAGTCTCCTTCTGACCCAGAGGGTCACTTCATAATCCTGTCACTTGACATCAAAAAAGCTTTTCCCCCCACCCCCTTTTAGGACGAGATGAGGATATTTCTGAAAAGGAATTAATTTTTCAGCTATGGTAAAAACAGTGACTTGCAGACTTAGCCGTTGGGAGAAGAGTGGTCCTATTCAGAATACATCTCCTGTGATTAGAGCAAGCTCCTGATATATTTAGGATCAGGCAGTTTCAGATGGAGATTGGGATTTGTAGCATGGGAGGAAACTGATATTATATTTTATTGATGATTTTAAGGCTTAAGCTAGACTCTCTCTCTCTCCCCCTCTCTTTTTCTCTCTCTCTTTCTCTCTTTTGTAAAGGGATTTTACTGCTTTCAAATGTATAATAATGATGGTTGGTGGGAGCAGCCTATTTTCCTTGTGTGTGGATTTAAATTAATAAGCTATTAAGCAGCACATGATTTTTGTCACCATCGATGGAGTTCAGCTCACAACACCGATTTCTCTGCATTTCTCCAATTCCTGAGCCTGTGGTGACTTACCTGCCTCATCAGAGCAGTGGTGCTCAGTCCAGCTGCAGCTTTAAGCCATCAGAAGAGTCTTGTAAACTACTGATGCCCCGGCTATACTGGGCATCGGGGATTTTGTTGATGGGGGAACCTAGGTGTCTTCATGTTTAGAAACTTTCCAAAGTGATTCTAATGAGTAGACAGGATTGAGAGCTACTCAGCTATGGTAAACTCAGAAACCACATGTCAGTCTATCATCGAATCTGCGGCAGAGACCTAACATCTGAATTTCTAGAGTTCCTTGTTCAACTTGTATACATAAATGGGAGATTTCTAATCTTTTTACAAATATGCAACTTCAGAGCATCTATTTGAATCACCTAAGCGATCATGCAGACCATCTGAGAGGAAACTGTGCCTTTAGAGGAAATGAAATAAAATTCAGTGTGTCTGGAAATACCAGGGAGGAGGGAATACTAAGAAATTAATATTGTAATGTCAGCTTTACCGATGGAGAGAATGAGGTTAGAAAAGAAATCTTTTTTTAAAAAAAATTTTTTTAGTTGTAGATGGAAACAATATCTTTATTTTATTTATCTATTTTTATGTGGTGCCGAGGATTGATCCCAGTGCCTCATGCATGTGAGGCAAGTACTCTATCAGTGAGCCACAACCTCAGCCCTAAGAAATGTTCTTAATGCAGCAAATAAATATGTATATGTATATAAACTACACATACATTTACAAGTACTAAAATAAAGAATTAATATGGGATGAGAGTATTAGCAAAATAATGAAATTTAAGTTTTTGCTTTGCCCTTTAAGCCCCATCAAAAGTATTTCTGTTACAGAGGCCAGAAATTCCACCACCAGTTATTCATTTCTTAGTTTTTAAGCTTGTCATCTCAGCTGTTATCTTAAAAAATCATTTGATTCCTGAAGAGACAGTGCATAAGTGCCTAATGAACTAGAGGGAAACAGTGTCAGATCCTCCTGGGTACAGGGTTTTTGGTCAGGGCTGGCTTCATGGGCATAGGACCTGTGCAGTAGCATGGGGTGCCATGCTTAGGAAGCCCCCATGCTTTTATTACTCTACTGTCACCATCTTGAAGTTCCTTCTTTTTCTGTGTATGCTGGGAGTAGAACCCAGGGACTTGTGCACACTTAGCATGTGCTTGTGCTCTACCACTGAGCCACACCCATAGCCTCTTGGAATCCTTTTTTTAAAAATCTGTATTATAGTTGTAAATGGACAGCATACCTTCATTTATTTTTTTTTCTATGGTGCTGAGGATCAAACCCAGTGCCTCACACATGGTAGGCAAGTGCTTTGCCACTGAGCTACAGCCCTGGAATTCTTAATATATATTTATTTAAACAAGGGTAACTACTGGTCCTAGGAGCACTTGTCCATTGCTCTCCAGGGTAGTCACTGCCTGGGACTAGGTGGATTCAGAGAGAGGTGTTAGAGTTATGATTCCCTTAAAATAGTTAGTTTCCCTATGGCTCTAAATAATCAGGGATGAGAGGCTTGAGCCAAAGCCCATCATCTTCTTGGGCTCTCAGAAGGGTGATTGGGTGCCATGTGTATTCCATAATACTATTGTGACCATCACTCATTTAAAATATTTAAGCATATTTAAGTATACACCAGGCTCTGGACCTAACTTAGGGAGATCATGGGAAGGCTTCGTGCTGCATATACTTGAGCAGGAAAGTAGTCAACTGAGAAGTGACATGGCACGGAATACATGAGGTGCCACAGTAGCACACACAGGGGCACCTAACTCGTGTGAAGGATGATAACAATTATCCATGTCAAGAGAAGAAATCAGAATATCCTACACAGAGAGAATAACAGGTGCAAAGGCACAGACCATGAGAGAGAAAACTGTGCCCTTAGAGGAAATGAAATAAAATTCAGTGTGTCTGGAAATACCAGGGAGTAGGGAAAACTAAGAAAGTATGTTGGAGAATTAATGGGGATAAAGCCCTTGATATAGCTTGGATAATAAATGTCCCCCAATGGCCTACATTTAAATAGCTTGGTCTATAATCTGTGACTCTATGGAGAGGTGGTGGAGCCTTTAAGAGGTGGTGCTTAGTGAGAGGAAGTTAGATCATAGGGGGTGTGACCTGGAAGAGGATTGTGGGACTCTGATCTCTTCCTTTCTTCATTTGCTGGCTACCATGAGACAAACAGTCTTCATTTGCCTTATGCTCCCACCAGTGACAGAGGTCCAAATCAATGGGGCCAATGGGTCATGAACTGACACCTCCAAAATTCTGAGCCCCAAATTAAACTTTTCTCTTTATAAGTTAATTTATCTCCAATATTTGTTATGATAACAGAAAGCTGACTTACACAATCATCAATGGGGTTCATAACTCAAAGCTAAGAGCTTTGTGTATTTTGTATAATTTTGGCCTTACAAAAAAAAACCTTATGGGTACAGTTGTTAAGCCCATTTTACAGGGGAAAAACTGAGATTTAAATTATGTAACTTGCCTGAGATTGTGTAGCTAGTGAATTATAGAATTAGGATTCAAATGCAGATAGTGTCTTTTTACAAAGCCAGAGTTCTAAATCACTGTATTATATAGTGAAGAGATTTGAGCAACTTTAATTTAGAGAAATGGAAAACTATTAATGGATTTTAAGGAGAGAGGTGACATGAAGAGCTATGCATTTTAGAAAGATGATTTGTTGTTGATGGTTTGGCTTCATTATGGAAAATTATCTGTATATTGCAGCTTCATATACATGAGAAATAAAATGGTTCCGAAAGGCAATTTTCATTATGAAATTAAGGAAAAATTTAAATCTTTACAGCGCCTAACAAGATTTAGTTAAAATTAAACACACACACAAATGAGAATCAACTGAAAACCTCTCTCTGTCATTGCTATGACTCTCCCCGCCCCCTTTGCTTTCTGCTTTTTGCACAGGGTGTTTTCCAAATCTTCCTGAGAGTTTCTTCATCTAAGTGCCCAATCTTCTATGTAGAGACCTTTTACAAGTCCATCATCTTCTTATTTGTGAGATCTTTTATATGTGATAAAAGATCTCACCTTTCATGCTTTCCAAGAAACAGGAGGAAAGTGCTTTGGGGATCTGCCCTAACTGGATCCCAGACTCAGAAATCTTTGACCCTAAGGCACTTAGTCTCCATTTCCTCATCTATAAAAAGGATAAGTTAATATCAATCCAGAGGTTTATTGGCAACAAAATGAGACAAATTATTTGAGAAGATAGTAGTCTCCCCTTGTCCATGGTGTGTAGGTTCCAAGACCCCTAATGGATGTCTGAAAAACTGCATAGTACCAAACCTTACACATGCTGTGTTTTTTTCTTAAACATACATAACTATGATAAAGCTTAATTTACATAGTAGACACAGTAAGAGACTAACATAATAATTAATAATGAAATAGAAGATTTTATTGTTCTCACTCTTCTTCATGTGATGCTGTGAGATGACACAACCCCTACATCATAAGATGAAATGAGGAGCTGGGCACAGTGTCACACACCTGTAATCCCAGGAGCTCGGGAGTCTGAGACAGGAGGATTGAGAGTTCAAAGCCAGTCTTAGCAAAAGCAAGGCATTAAGCAACTCAGTGAGACCCCATCTCTAAATAAAATGCTAGGATGTGGCTCAGTGGTCAAATGCCCAATACAAAAAAAAAAAAAAAAAAAAAAGAGAGAGAGATATGAAGTGGGGTGAATGATATAGGTAAGGCATTGTGGCATAACATAGGCTGCTATGTAAGGGTTGCATGAACACTAGCACTAAAATACAGCACTAGTTGATATAATAACTGGGGCAGCTACTAGGTAGTTAATGGGCATGTAGCATATACAGCATGGATGCACTTGTATTAGTCAGGGTTCTCTAGAGGAACAGAATCAATAGGTAGTACAATTATAAAAAGGGGACTTATTAAGTTGGCTTATGCAACCGGAAGCTGCGTAGTCTACAATGGCCGCCTGCAGGCTGGGGAGCTGGAAGAACCAGTAGTTGTGCAGTCCAAGAGGCTGAAGCCCCAGAATAAGAGGGATCAAAACAATGCTACTCTAGTTTGAGACCTAAGTCTTCTGGAGAATCACTGTCAGAGTCTGCTTTGGAAAAGTAGAAAAGCCAGAGTCCAATATCATCAGACAATGGAAGCAGCAATCAAGAACCTGATCAAGAATAGAACTTGTATCTGCTGCTGCTTCTTTGTTCTTCCAACATTTATTCCATCCAGGTCATCATCCTATTGGTGCTGCCCATGCTTAGGGAGGGTCTCCATTTCAGTTGGCTATCCCACATGCCAATCATTCCTAGACACACCGTCATTGACACACCCATAACCCTCTTAATCTTTGGCATCTCTCAATTCAATCAAGTTGACAATTCATATTAACCATTCCAACACTGAGCAAGGAATGCTTAGTGACCTGGATGGGAGAGAGTAGGACAAAACAAGATTTCACATGCTACTCAGAATGACACACAATTTCAAATTTATGACTTGCTTATTTCTGGAATTTTCCATTTAATATTTTTGCACCATAGTTGACCACAGGTGCCCAAAATTGCAGAAGGCAAAATGGAAGGATGACTGAAAATAGAATGGTGGCCATGGGGGAACCACTGTACTTGGTTTCTTGTAGGTTACCTGTGATCCCCTTTCCTTCCTCCCCACTGAGACTTGGTCATTTAACAGCCCTCTGAAATTCAACCATCTGTCCCTATGAACTTCATGATCCAGACCCCTTTTCACTTTGTCCTTTCAACAACTAGAGGCCCTATGGTAATACCTTTTTTCCAATGGTTTGCTCCTTCAGATGGGTGTGTTAGGAGTCTCTGTAGCCAAGCTCCCAGGGGGCAAAAGCCAACTTTGAGAATTTTTTGGAACATTCCTACAGTATCACCTTAGGGAGGGAAAGTCACAAATGTGGCATTTGTTGGTCACCAGGTAGAAAGGACACAAACACTATGGAGGGAATAGAATGGTATTTCACCACAGAAATTAGTGAAATAATAATTTGTTGGAATTCCTTATGCTTTTTATCTTATGCTTACTCAGGACTAGTGACTGTGCCCATGGTTTCTTGCTTATCAGTTAAGTATCACCATTATCAAGTTCCTGAAAAGCTTATTGAAAAATAAGCTTGTTGTACTTCATGCCTGAAGAGGCAGATGTGGTTATACTTGATTTTTATTGAGGAGTTAATCTCTCAGGATTTGGGGCTTTCTAACCCCAAACAGAAAAAGTAGAAAATTTCATTTCTTTATTTTTTTCCTGCTTGGACTTAATACTATTGAAGAGAAACCCACAAGGGAGGAAGGGAAGGAGAGTGGAAGGTGTTCATCTATGTGACCAGGCTAAGTCCATAGGAATACCCAGCCATAACCACATCACGGATGCACAGAATGGTACTTACTAAGAGCCTGGCACTATACCTTCCCAATTATAATTCTTTTAATTTTCCTAATAATAGATTCTCATTATTCCACTTTATAGGTGAGAACACTGTGACAGAGGGAGGTGAAAGAATTTGCCTAATTGTACTCAGCCACAAATGGCAGAGCTAGGATGTTACCAGATGAGCTGGGTTCTAGAACCTGAGTTTGTGATACTTATGTTCTGCTGCCTATGCAGTCCAGGGAATTATGATAATAAAGATTTTTAAATTTCAGGTATCTGCATGTGAGCATGTTGATACATATGGGCCCCTGTGCCACTTGAATATAGAACTGCAAGTTCCTAGAAAAGGAAAGACCAGGGTTTCCCCAACCGCCTCTCTAAGCCTGCTCAATTTCTTCTTTGCATGCCTGTGTGAGGATCCTGTGAAAGCATTTGAAAGCCCGTGGTACAGTCTCTACACCTCTGGGTATTCAACAAATAACCTGGTCAGTCTTCCTTACCTTTGGATGCTCCACTTTCAGACTCTGATGGATATCAATAACTCTGTTGAGCTCCTTTTCCTCTAGAACCAGGACATGGCCTCAGGATGCTCTAGGGAACCACCTCTAAGAGATGACAGTTGGCATGGAGGATGCTTGTCATGCTTGTCCTGGTCCACAGGGATAGAGATCATGTCATATTTGCATTATAATCTAGTACAGCACTCAACATATTGTTGATTTTCAATGAATGAATGACTGCATGAATGAATACTTATGGAACTCGGGCACATTTGCATTTACCATATGGATTCTAGTAGGACTCCGATTAAAACCAATGGTTTTAATCAAGGCAGAATATCTTCTTTAAACACAAGGATTAGCCTCCATGAAAAGAGAAATGTAAACAGGACTCTAATTAGAGAATTTACTAATTATTCTTCCCTGCTGAGGACATTAGCTGGGGTTTAGTCTTTAGCTGTGACAGCCGTATGACTTTCTCTTTATCTCTAGAAAGGGAAAAATTGACTGGAAAGATTCATTTCAATACCCTGATTCCTTTCCCGCTCTCTTTCACCCTCAAAAAAAGCTTTTCCAGCATGAAAGATCACAGACTCAGCCCAAAACAGTGGACCCAGGTTGATGGCATTCAGGAAACAGCACTCTCCTGGAGCCCCAACTGCTGAGGCAAAGATAAATCGGCAGGAAGATTTCTTTGGAATGATGTGAATTTAATGAATCATGAAAAATATCCCCAGCTGTTCTTAAATTTAAGGGAGATTGAGTGATAACAAAAGATAGTTTCCCTTCCTCTTAGATGTAGGTTGGAGCGGAAAGAGCTGTGGTTTAAAAAAAAAAAAAAAAAAAAAAAAAAAAAACCCTGAGGCCAAAAGCTTGCCTTTTCTTTTCCATCTCTCCTATTGTTAAGGGGGAAAAAAGCTGTCTGCAGTCAGCAGCCACTGAAGGGCGTGATGAAGAGTGTTTGCTATTACCAGACTCCAAGAATTCTCCACTCTTGATTTCAAAGATCATGCAGGCAAACATTTAAAAAGTGACGGGCTCTTCTCTTAACGCCTCCCCGCCCCCAGTCACCATCCTCTCATTTCATTCAACACCTTTATTAACACATGGACTTGCTGAAATTAAAAATAATGGCTCTCCTTCTCCTCATCCCAGCTGCTGCAACTCTCACTACTCCAGCCCTGGAAAATTCGCATTAACCCATTGATTCCTGTGGTTTCCCAGGCTTGTCCTCAGCTGGGGGAAGGAAGCCATTGTGGGTTTGGCTAACCTTCAGAGATTCCCAGTTTAGATGCTAGAGTCTGTGCTGGAGGGCAAGAGAAGCGTCCAAATGACTTGGGTGACTCTCCTTCTTTCCTCCTTTCCCCTCCAGTCTTCTGGCTTGGCTGACATGGATCCCCCTCTGCATGCCACATACCACCCCAGAAGGCCAGGCCCCAGGCATGGTGTCCAGGGACTCAGCTTGCTCTTCTTGCTTAGAAAAGCACAAGGCAGGTGGAGAACCATGAAAGTCATGAGGAGATGCCTGTTCACCTCTGCTATTCTGCTATCCTGGAGTCCCTACCTGTCTTTAGAAATAAACCCCCTTGCTTCAAGGTGGATTAAGCAAGGTCAAGAATAATGGTTGCTAGGAGATATATATAATTTATTTTCTACTTGTAAGTAGGGGGTGAGAAATGTGTTTGAGGAATAGAAATGCTGGCCTCTTTCTACAACCATTAGGAGGGGAGCAGACAGGAGCACAGGTAAAGAAGATGGTACTCATGTCAAGTTTCAATGACACACAATAAAATTGAGGGTGTACAATGTACCAGGCCCAATGTTGTATGTGATGTATTAAGTGCACACACATGAAAAACCCAATAAATAAATAAAACAAAACCCTCCAAGAAGTTGGTCATTTTAATTGCTTATTGAATAAACCATTTGGTGAGATTTATTTTGCAAGGATAAAATGTACTTGTTCCACCACTATTCAAACCACATTGGATCTCACAACTATTCAGTGGTATATGGATGTCAAGAGCTGTGGTGGATGAGCTACAACAGCTGGGATGAAGAAAAGAGGTATAATTGTATTTTATTTAAGTTTGATAAGTCAATATGTAAATAGACAGTATAAGAGAACTGGTTCAATGTGGTACTAGCTGGGGATTAGAAAGACAAATAAGAAATAAATTCTTTTTGTAGAATCTTTTTTTCTATGCATCTCTTCATCCTCGCCTTCGAACTTGTCTGATTCCCAGCACTTCTTCAAACTACTAAGCCAGGAACCCCCAGATCACTTGGGCAAAGTCTAAGGACAGTGCAACAGCTCGAAGTCTTGCTCCTACAGTGGGGGCTGACCCGGCTCTAACTAGGGGACGATGTAGGAAAGACTCATTTTCAGGAAACAATTTGGTAGAAGGTACCCTTAGAACGAAAGTGCCAAAGTATCATGGATGAGAAATGGGACAGGAATCTGGCATTGGAGAAGCAGAGACCAGGGGAGGGAGACAGCAAACCATCAGTAGGGTGGGAACCTGGAACTGCCGAGTAGAGTTGGCAAAGAACATTAAAAACAAAATATCCCATGAGGATTCGGTATTGCTTGAGGTGTAAACCATTTCTATCCCCTAAGCATTCAGTGAAGGCTCTGAACATGGTTGGGAAGGGGTACAATCAAGGACAGAACGACTTTCTATAAAGATTGAGTAAGACCCACCATTTATGGACACCAGTTCAGAGCCAAAAGTGGCCCAAGAAGCACGCCCCCACCCCCGGAATCCGCAGCAGTCTTAAGGAGGGCATTGGGTTTTCCAGTGGCCATCACAGTCAGCTTGAGCTAATTTAATCTAAATCTCATGTGACAGGGCGACTGCAGCTGACATCTGGGTTGTGTGCAAATAATCAGAAGTCCTTTTAAGAATCTACTTCGTAACTCCTTCCTCACTGAGCTTTTTACCCACTTGCTAAAAAGAATAGTCTTGAAATGACTTCTATTTGATTTTCCATGCCCGGCCTTTGTGAGAAGGCGCCAGAGAGGAACAAAATCAACGTGAGAGAGAGTGAGTCAGATTAAGGAAGAGAGAACCACGTGGCGTGAGTAATAGGATAAATTGATGATCAGCTCACAATAATTAAGTTTGATCAGCGAGTTAGCAGAAAGCTTGCTCTGTGTGTACGTGTATGCGGGGCGGCATTTGAGAGCCATGCTTCTCAAATTTTAAAGTGCACACAGATCTCGTGGTGGGGTGGAAAGTGGTTAGTGGGAGTCTGAATTGTTGGCAGCTTGTAGATGCTTTGAATAACAAGGTGTTAGCTCAGGGGGCTGTAACTCCACATTCCAGAGGGCATCAGTGGTACCAGAGGAAAACTTAAAATAATAATAATAATAAACAAATGAATATAAAAAAAAAGAAAAGGGAGATGAAAATTTTGAGTGCAGATGAAAGGAGGCGGAGATTAAAAAAACAACAACAATAATGACAACCTAGCATCAGGAATCTCCAGTGAGAGGAACAGGTCACCAGCAATTATTCCAGAACTCTAAATAAAGAAGATCTAAATAATAATAAATTAGATCTAAGTAAAGATCTAATTTATTAGGTCATAGGTCATTTTGCTCCCTATTCAATAGCACAAATACATGGTGTCCCCACAGCACTTAAGTTTCAAGGAGGAAAAAACAAATGTCTGATTTTCTAGTTATTGGCTATTACTTGTTCATATACGTCACACAACACCAATGCTAGTGGCTTCCAAAACTCATGATAGCTCAGCATCTCTTATATATATGTTCACATGAATTTATAAATATGCATATATCATTTGGACAGCATTTTGCTGACTGGAAACAAATTCTTCCATTTCTATCACCCCACTGATATTATCTTACTCTTAATAATGTGTATTAACCCTACGTAGTTCTGTAGTCTGACAGACAACCTTAATAATGTAATAGAGCTGAATTTCCGCCTAAATTGCTCTTGCTGAGAGACGTGCATGTTCATTGGTGGCTGCCCAGTGTAACTTATTATGCATATACAAGTTCATTAGTGGATTGGAATGTGCTTTAGGAGAGTCTGGTGGTGATGGGGGTGGTGACAGGAAGGGCGATACTGAGCCAAGCTTCATATTTATGTTTTGTTCTGTTCTCTCAGCAACAGAGCAGACAGGGGCTGTTGTACTCCTGTAGCCTCTTGACTTCGTGGGCAGCGAATAGCAAGTGTCGCTGAGGGCCAGTTAGGTTATGAGCTGGAGATTCGGGTCCTCTATCCTTGATCCTGCCCTCTCCCCGAGACATATTTCCATTGATAAAAATCCTTTTCTTTCTTTCTTTCTTTCTTTCTTTCTTTCTTTCTTTCTTTCTTTCTTTCTTTCTTTCTTTCTTTCTTTCTTTCTTTCTTTCTCTCTCTCTCTCTCTTTTTTTTTTTTTTTTGCAGATCCCCAGTCTTTTCATCATCTTAACGCCTTTACATTTTAGAGTGTGTGTGTGGCTGAAGTAGATAGTTGAAAACAATCTCAATATTGATTCTACTTCTTTTCCACTGCTTGCCTGATGCAATAATTCCTGTCAGTTCAGCCAGTTTGTTTGTCTCCTTAGGGCTCTGAAAGGCCGAGTTCAGAAGCGGGCAGGGTGGAGGGTGTGAAGACAGGAGTGCTTGAGAGTTGCTTACTATTGGAGGTTCAGGGTACAAATCAGCCTCCAGAACATTCCCCTTTCTTGAGTCCTAACCCACTGATAATTACACCTAAGGAGGCAAATGAGGATAAAATGAATTTTCTGGCCAATTGTTGGCAGAGTTGAATTGGAGAACAACACAGGAAGTGCATGCTCTGTTAAAAACAGGAAAGTCCCAGAGAGAGAGAGAGAGAGAGAGAGAGAGAGAGAGAGAGAGAGAGAGAGAGAGCGAGCACGCGCCAGGAGACACCATGAACAATATATAGCAATGCCCTTCTGATCCTTTCCTCAGCTTGTCACAGGGTGAGGTAAAGTGATTCTAGAAGCCCTTAAACTTTCTTTCCTCTTTTCATGTCTCCACAGGAAGATATTAGGTATGTCTTTTATAATCTCCTCAATTCTGAGGAGGGATCAAGGCAAGGCCCAGGGGCAGTGCTGTCCTTAGACCAAGGTAGGAAGGACCCTACCCTAGGCCCTGTGTTTAGTGGGCCTTTAAATGGACTTCCTCTCGCAGTGCTCCTCTTTAGGAAAAGCCATCTGGAGACCATACCCTCTTTCTCGATCATGTGTAGGAACTTCACACCTAAATGGCCCTAAGCCCACTCCAGAGTTTGTTGGACTTTTGCCGTGGTGGATAAGTATCTCCCTCTTGCTGTGTGTCCCTCTTGTGAAGTTGGATCCTACCACTGCCACAAGCTTCAATATTCTGTGTCGCAGTGTTGGGTGGAGATGGTGGATACAGAAAGAGGAAGAGGCAAACCACAGGCCGATGGCCAATTCTCACATAGCTCTCATGCTCCAGTACAAAACCCTGAGAAGGAATTTCAAATTAGAACATTTCAGTGTTGTTACTCAGGTGTATTAATCAATGTTAGGAGGGCTGAACATACTTTATTTAACTATTTGTTAGCTTGATTTATAGCTTTCAAATGTTTCAACATATGATACCTTGACCTCTGTCTGTATTCTGGCTTCCAGGCCTGCACATGTTAGGGATAGGACCAAGGAGGTCCTAAGCATGGCTCTCATTAGGCTTTCAGGGAGAGAGTAGAGTCTGTATTGCTATATCACAAAGCACTCCCCATTGGGAGACCCAAAATGACAACTTATTTTGTTATGCTGACAGCTGCTGTGGACCAGGAATGCAGAAAAGACTCACAGTAGGGACAGATCTGGCAGGCTGGGGACTCCACTGGGAAGACTAGAAGGCCGGTCATGACTCCTTGGCTGGGGCTGAGATCTCCTGAGATATCCCCACTCAATGGTCTGCATGACCATTGGCCATTGGCAGGGATCTTCACTGGGGTTGTTGACCAGGGTTTACACAGGTCTCTCCATGTGGCCTGGGCTTCCTTGTAGCACAGTGGTTGGATTTAAGAGCGAGCATCCCAAGAAGAACCCAGTAAGAGCAATCACGTGTTTTATGACCTAACCTTGGAAATCACAGTGCATTGCCACTTCCATTGTGTGAAGCCACCCAGATTCAAATAGAGGAGATATAGACCCTCCTCTTCATGGGAGAAGTGTCAAAACACATTTTATGAAGTGCCTGTGGGACAGAAGATATTGTCATGGCTACACTTTGAAAATGCAACCCGGCACAGTGTCCTTTGTACCAGAGAGCATACTAGATAGGGATTTGTGAAGAAATCTCTGGCCCAGGGTTTCCAAGAGGATATTGTGAGTTAATTTAAGTCAAAGACTTAGAATAATGCTTTGGCTTATGGTAAGACTCACTGAATATTAGCTTCTGTTTTCATTAACGCCACCATGACCACCACCATCATCAATCATCATCAATGTCGATGTCATCATTATCATCTCTGAGGAACCTGTTTGATCATCTAGAGAAGGGATGAAACTGAGGCCTGGTCAAGTTAGGTGATGTTTTAGATGTCATCAGATAATTTAGGGGTTGTACTGTATTTGAACTTGAGTTTCTGACTCCTGTCAGGGAACTAGGTAGTGGCACTTTGGAGACATTGTAAAGACTGGGCCATGTATTCTGACTTTAACTCAGTTTTGATGATCCTGGATCTCAGTCACTGCTTTTGCTTGTCTGATGTTGGTAACTCTAGAAATTTTTATTGGTGGATTTTGGGGGGGGCATCCTTTAAAAAAGAAAAGAACAGCAAACCTAACTTAAAATTTCTGTAATAAGATGTTCACTAATTTGGATTTTAAAAAATTAAACTTTTGATTTTTATTTGGAGGAAGTATCTTCTAAGCCAATTAGCAAAACAAGTTTATAGAAGCCATGTTTAATAGAGCAACAAAACTATGTGTACATGAAGAACATGAAATGGAATAATTATAAGATTTTATCACTCATTGGTTAAATCCTGTTTCAAGACCCTCATTTGGCAGTATGATAATCCCCCTTTATCTGCATTTTCATTTTCTACAGTTACATTACTTTTGGTCATCTGCTGTCTAAAAATATTAAATGGAAAATTCCAGAAATAAGAAATTTGTTTTAAATTGAGTGCTGTTCTGAGTAGTGTGGTGAGATCACAAGCCAGCCTAACTCTACCCTCCTGGGACATAAATAATCCCTTTGTTCATTGTATCCACACTCTATGTACTACTCACCTGTTAATTGCTAATAGCAATTTTAGTTATCAGACTGTCACAGTAGTGCTATGATCAAGTAACCCTTGTTTAACTCAATAATGGCCCCAAAGTGATGCTGACAACTCAGATATGCCAAAGAGAAGGCTTAAAACATTTCCTTTAAAAGGTGAGAGTTATTGACTTAAGAACAGAAAAAAAATGCAGAGGTTGCTAAGAGCTACAGTAAAAATGAATACTGTATCTGAAACTGTGAAGAAGAAAAAAGAAATTTGTGCTAGTTTTGCTGTCACACCTTAATTGGAAAAGTTATGATTACAGTGTGTGATGAGAATTTGGTTAAGATGGAAAGGTATTCAGTTATAGAGTTCACTAAATTCCACGGTTACAGGCATCTGGTGGATGTCTTGCAATGTTTCCCCCATGAAAAGGGAGGACGGCTGTTCTCTCTTATTTCATAATGTTTAGCATTTAAAACGTAAGCAATTTCTTTAAAGGATCCTTCTGTAATTCCAACCAGCTTCTTGCAAATTATGTCTCCATAAAAAATTTGAAATTTTAAGCTTTTATCTAGTCTATGTATTTGTTTTTTAAATTTCATTGTGGATTAATGTTAAAAAATGCTGGTCCTCCCTTGAGGGAACATGGGCGGCAAAACCAAACCAATCAATATCCACTGATGCTCAGCCAAGCTGGGCTAATGCGGAGGCCTTTGAGGGATAACAGCAGATTGGACATCGGTTTGTATTTCTCTCCTGGCGATGCTTGGTGTTGGTTCTGGGGCTCCAGAGGCAACTTAGGGTGTCAAGAATGTAGGTCATCATTATTTTATGTAACTGTCCTCTTTTTTGTTTTCAGTTGGAAGGCCAGGTCAAAGGTAACTGTTCATAGAGGTCATCCATCCAGACTGGGCCTGGGGACTTTCCAAGGAGGCAGAGTCCAGTTGACGTTGGATGTTCACTGACTGGAGTCAACAAATGAGGGGGACAGTGATGAAATCTTCCACTCAGGTTTTCTAGGCAAAAATCACAGCTCAACAGTTTAGAACAACAACTGAGGACGTCTTCTGGAGCTAGAGAGCTTTGGTTCACCATTTCCCATGGTGAACCAAATTACCCATTTAGCTATGGGTAAATGACCCATGGACAAGTTTTCCTAAGTCCAAAATGAGGATAAGAGTAGTGCTCACCACAGGAGGCGAAATGAATAATGTCAGCAAAGAGCTTAGAACAGAACCTTGCCCATAGCTGTCCTCCAGAAAATGTTCTTCTTTCTCTACCTCTGTAGTCAGTGACCGAGAATCAGCTACGTGACAGGCACCATGTTATGCCTGTGGTGGATTCCTTCATTTTACCTTCATGACAATTCTTATGATAATTCTTCTCTCCGCTTTCTAGATGAGAAGAGTGAGGCACAGAGAAATTTCACAGTTTTCTCAAGGTCACACACGAAAAGGAAAAAAAAGTAAATTTTTTTAATATTTATTTTTTAGTTTTAGGTGGACACATTATCTTTATTTTATTTTTATGTGGTACTGAGAACCGAACTCAGTGCCTCACACATGCTAGGCGAGCATGCCACCACTTGAGCCACATCCTCAACCCCCTAAAAAGAAGTGAATTTCTAACCCCATTTTGTATGGCACCAAAACTTGTGATCTTCACCATCATATGGCACTGTGATCAAAACAATATAAAATGAAGCAAAAAATTACCTTGTCATTAGCCTGCATGTGCTTCTCAAGAAGGCTATTTGGTTTTTCTTAGAAGCTAAACTCTAATATGGTAGTTGTGGCAGTGATGTTTTCTCTAGCAATTTCCTTAAAGAGCTTTATTGTAATTCTCACCCGTCGATTATGAATTTATTTTTCCATAAAAATCTGAAACTTGAAGTTTTTATCTAGCCTATGTGTTTTGTTTGGGGTTAGTATTTAAAGAACTGGTTTTCCCCAGAGGGCACATGGATGGCAAGACCAAACCAATCAATATTCATTGATCTAACATGATTCTGTGTGCAGGAGTCACTTAATCAAGGCTTTGTGACAACAGTCTAAGTGGGAACCTCAGATGTGACCTGTAGTGCTGTGGGCTGGGACACTGCATGCAAGGGTCAGCCTGTGTGTCACAGGAAGCTGGATGGAGCTACGGATGGTGTGATATGGTGGCGGTGGGCACTCACAACATGTTCTTGCCAACTCCCAGTTTCCATCTAGTCTTCAAGAAAAGTCAGACCAACTTCCCTATTTCAAAGTCTGCTAAACTGGAGCTGAGTTACTTTTCTGAGTACACCTCCCTTCTCTCATACTTCTCTCTTTTTTTTTTCTTTCAAACCACAACAAGGGAAGATTGATAGCTGGAATGGAAAAACCCATGGTGTGGTCTCATAATACTGGTCTAGGCTATGGGTGGGGGAGAACCTCTTTCCTCCTCTGTTTGTTTAAAGATAAAGAGGCCCTTTCAGTCCACATGGGGTCCTGCAATTTAACCATAAACTATATTAATGGATGACAGAAAGTACCTTCTCTCCTGGGCTGAATGGAGGGAAAGACCATGAATCCCACGTTCTGAGCCCTCTGGGCCAAGCTTCCCTAAACCTCTTCTTTTAAACATGTTACCTTTTCGATGTTTATCCTAAAGTCTCATGCCCCATGGACTTTTATTTTTCTTTTCTTTCTTTTTCTTTTTAAATGTCTCTCTTCTAACACACAGAAGTACTGGAATTTCAGATCTGCCAATAACATTCCCTGTTCCAAAGACAAAAGTCATTTTTTTTTCCTTACTGGAATTTTCTCATTCCTTCCCACCCACCCCACCCCCCATTTCTCATTTCCTCAGGAAACCATTCAGCTGGAGACAGAGGGAAAGTTTTCCAGCACCCTGCCCCTCCCCCCTTCCCCCAGATTACTGCACACCCAGATAGCAATCAAGCACCAAGAACATATGCTGTGATATAACCTGTCTATGAAGATTTCTGTCCTCAGTGCCTGGAAGCATTTGGAAGGCCTTGTGGAGAAGGTAGTTTTCATCCCCCTTCATCCATGCTAACACTAGTCAACCTCCAGGAGCCCACGGAGGAAGTTAGACCAGCCTCTGCTTGTTGGCCTTTGCTCTGGGCTGTCAATCAATGCGGTAGAGAGTCATTATGGAGCTTCCATAGGGTCCCCGAATGAGATGCTTCTGTGGACTTTCCAGAGAGAAATTCTGTAAAGTAGAAATTTTGATTTCGAGAGCAACTGTGGAAATATGTTGTCAACCTTTTATTAGACAAAGTCTTGAGAACTTTACCATGTACTATACAAAGTTTTAGCTGTTGGGGACATAATGGTGGACAAGACAGGCAAGGTCTTTGTTCTCAAATTTACTTCCTCATTTTCAGGAAGAAGGGTATGCTGAGGAGAGGAGGCAAAATCAAAAGTAAATATGCAAAAACAAGTAAACAAACAAGTGAAATGCATTTATCGAGTCATAAATGCTATGAAAAAAATCAATAGTGACTAGTTTTCTTTTGGTCTGCAATTTTAGGAAGTGTCCTTCCTTAGTCGCTAATACTTCAGAGTCACTTGCCATACCTGGTGAATGAATGCCTTTGTTCTACCTAGAGCAAGGATTCTACATTGTTCTCTGAAAATGAATTTTAAGAACTTCCATGAGTAAAGGTTTGGGATTTCTTATGCTTCACCAACTCCTGGTTGGATTCAATGTGTCAAGAGGCAGAAGAGTAGAAGAACATGGAGGGTTTCCAAACCCATGTGCCACCTTATGACCTCCAACAAAATGGAGAGCTTTTAAAAAAATGTTTGAGTGGTGAAGAATAAATGAATGGAAAATTATTTGCAGCTTCAAGCAAAGGATTATCTTTAAACCAAAAGGGACTCCCTTGTGCTATGCATTTTGCATGATCCATCAAGTCTGTTGGGGTCAAATCTAATCTTTGTCTAAATCCAAAGAGTGTTGGATGTCTCCTGGAAGGTCAACTTTTTCTTCTGGCACCCAACACTCATCTTCTCAGAACCATGGGAAAGTGTTCCCATTACTTCTTAGTTTGCATTCCTGATTTCCCTTTGGACAAAACATGCATGTATATGTGTTAGCTCCAGGAGAGACCTCCAGGCATCAGAGATTGGGAAGTTTATTGGAATCAGAGGCAAAAGTCCTTCTAAGACTGAGTTTACACTCTGCTTAGCAGCCACCAGATGTCAGCAACTCATCTGATTTCAGTTCCCTGGCAAAGGGAAAGAAGCTATGAAGAAGGAAGGACTGCCTTGGGCTGACATCAGCTTTTTGTAAGTTTCAGGTGTGAGTTAAGGAAGTTGTCTACTCCTAGGAAAAAATGCTAAAGTCTCAGGTAAGATGGTAGACTGAGGATGACCAGACACTCAGCATAGCCGTGTGATGGATTTGTTAAATGAACACTTTAATGTGATTTTTTTTTGGTACTGTTAACAGATTCAGGAAATTAGAGGTGCTTTGTTGGGAAGACTTTTAAAACTAAATGCAACCAAATGGGTATATTTGCTTTCAAGTTTTTTTCATGGATGTTTTTAAAATACTCTTGCGGGACTCTTGAGAAAAACTGTGTTGAGAGGAGAAGTGCAAACATAATTTCAAAGAGGAGGCCTAAATAAGATAGGCAAGGGGCAGGAAGCAATTAAGACCAGCTCCTGTGATGAGTATTTATTTTATAAAACCAGGATAAGACCTCCATATAATAAATGTGAGACAAAATAACTTTGATGAATTAAATATCAACATAGCTAAAAATGCCTTCAGTTTAATGAAGGAGGCCTCCTTATTAGTTCACAGGTTTACAGAACTATCATAATGTATATCCTTCAGGAAGCCAAGTCCAGGGTGTAAATGCAATAAGATCACATTTATTAAAAGTTCTCAGATTTCTAAAAGCTCTCCTGCTAGGGATGCCCCATTTTCTGCTTTTCTCACCTAAATTTCAGTGAATCTTCTTCTACTTTGCACTTCTAGTTTTGTTTTTGTTATCAGTGAGTCTGTACTTCAAGGTCAGATCTGCATCACTCACTCACTGTTGGGAAGTCTCTGTGCGACTAGAAGCTCAGAGGAAGGGCTAAGTTTCTCCTTCACCAAGTCTCTTAGTAGGCAAGCTGGTTAGTGGACCCAACCTTGAAGGCTGGAATTTGAGGTCTTCCGCAGGTGCCTTCAGGTAGTCTTGGTTCAGCAGTGCTATAAGGACTTTGTCAACAGTTCCCTCCCCAAGGGCCTGCATAGGGCTTGGCTGGGTGGGAGCTGGAGCCATCTATTGACAAAATCGGGTTGAACCTACTTTTCCCACTTACTTTAATGAATCCCTGAGATCAGCCTGCTCTGTCCCTCCTGGTCCCCTAGACAAGCCAAGGACTGTCCTTCCTGTTTTCTCCAGCCAGCTTTCCCCACTGACCCCTGAAACTGCCTTAGATCGCCTTTAAAGTTGTCTGGAGGATCAAACTACCTCCTGGCTCATGCCTCCCCCCATCACTCCAGCCTGATGTTATTTCACGCCTCTTAATTCCTAAACTGCTCCATGTACCACATCTTTAGTTCTTTAATTAACAGTCTTATATGACTAATTATATAGATATAATTATATATTGATAATTAATATAGTATGTAACACACATTATATTATATTGCCATCTATATTATGTAAACCTATTTCTTCTAAAATAGATCATAAATTTCTTGAAACTTGAAAACAACTTTTAGCCTAGGATTTTACAGATGGTAGGATGCATAATAGGCACTTCTCATTGAAAGCAGAGATGTCACATTTGCTGATCAGACTAGGAGCTCTAACTTCCAAAATAAATGTCCCTAGAAGTAAATTTATAGGATCAATGAGAGGTAGAACTTGGAACCCTTTGTTCCTTCCTCATTTACTGTTCCATTTGAGAACCTTCAGTAAAGAAGCCCCCCACCCCCCCAGGAGAAGTTTCTGTGGTTCAACTTCTATCCTTTCTCTGGTAGCTGTGGTTCTTTTTGACAAGGAGGAAAGCCAAGTCTCAATCCCCTGAGGGTAATTTGACCTGCTAATTATATTCAAAGTCTCAGCTCCCTAAAAGAGGGCTTGACTTTGTTGTCACCTGGGAAATGTCAACAAATGACATTATCTCCCTTTGAGCAATCTCTGTGGCTTCTGGCTGGACAAGGAGGGTCAATAGGGAAGCCAGGTGAGTCAGGAGCCTTGGAGTCACCCAGGAGGGGGACTTGTGGGGCATTTAATGAATGTCTTCCTACAATTTCGGATCTTATTGCTGAACTTTAATAAAAGTCATCATGATTCTGTTATAAAGAGAACCTTGGAAGGAAAACCAGTTTTCTGTTTCCTGACTTGTAAATAAAGGGAGGGCCAGGCAAAAGCAGTGACGGGCAGGTACAGCATGGGAACATTGTAACATGGTTCTGGCTGGCTAGACTAAGGCCACATCCAATGCCACTGGTGTGCAGAGGGAGGCTGTCCCTCCTCTGTCTCCTGCTAAATCAGGCTGAGGTTGGTTGAAAGACAGCGTGATCAGTTGATTAAGATGACTTCTTACTCCATTTAGCCAGTGCTTGCTGAGTGCTTTACATCGTCACCATATTTAATCCCTGCCACAACTCTTGGGAACATGCTATCATTTCCTTTTATAGAAAAGGAAGCTGAAGCTCTGAGAGGTAAGGAAACATGTCTGAGCCACACAGCTAATAAGGGGTGGAATTGGGTTTCAAATTCAGGCAAGGTGGCAGGTGCTTGGGATCCTGTTCTTGGTTTTGCACTCTCTGGCTGTATGACTCAGGAAGGACAATTCAGGAAGTCTCTGTATCTTTTTCCTAACATGAGGGAGGCTGTCCCTCCTCTGCTCTATCCTGTGGTGGTCACTCACTCTATAGGGAGCTTGAAGTGCCTGGCCAGAATGGAGAAATGTGGTAAGCGTACAGTACATACTGATCTCAAAGACTTAATACAGGGGGAAAAATTGAGACATCTCAATTGTATTTTAAATATGGATTACTTTTAAAAATGATAACACATTATTGTGTTAGTTTTCCATTGCTGTGACAAAAATACTCAAGATGAACCACTTAAAAGGAGGAAAGATTTATTTTGGCTCACAATTTCAGAAGTTTCAGTCTTTGGCAACTTGACCCCATTGCTACGGGGCTATGGTGAGGCAGAACATCGAGGGAAGCATCATAGGGCAGAGCAGAGTTGCTCACCTCATGGTGACTGGGAAGGAGAAGGGTGGCCGGAAGAGACCAGTTACAAAATATACCCAGCCAGGACATGCTCCCACTGACCTACTTATTCCAACAAGGTCCACCTTTTGAAGTTTCCACCACCTCCAGAGGTCCATTAACCCATGAATTCCTCAATGGATTAGTCCATTGATAAGGTTGGAGCCCTGATTATCCAATCACTTCCCTAAGACCTCACCTCTGAACTCTAATGCATTGGAGACCAAGACTTAAACACATGAGCTTTTGGGAGACATTATCCAACTTTTCTGTACTGGGGATTGAACCCAGGGGGATTTTACCACTGAGCTATATCCCTAGTCTTTTTTATTTTTTATTTTTGAGACAGGGGTTTGCTAAGTTGCTTAGGGCCTCACTAAGTTCCTGAGGTTATCCCTGAATTTGTGATCCTCTTGCCCCTGTCTCCCAAATTGCTGGGATTACAGGTGTTACAGGTGTGCATGACCATGCCTGGTTTATCCAGCCATTTTTAAACATTCAGACTTGGTAAGTAAGAGACTGAACTTTTAAGCTTACTTCTAGTATGTGATGCTATAGGTAACAGTCAGGGTCCAATCATGAGAAAGTAACCACACATTAATTTGAGTTTGGAAAAGTTAGTATAAAGAAATATTGGGGATGCTGGTAGAGCATGGGCTTAGCATGTATGAAAACATGGTTTCGGTCTCAAAAAATATTACTTTCTATAACTGAGGATACAATGATGAGGAATTGGCCAGGAATAAGTTAAGAGAACTGAAAGAGCATAGAGCCGGGCATGGTGGTGCACGCCTGTAATTCCCGTGGCTCAGGAGGTTGAGGCAGGAGGATCTTGAGTTCAAAGTCAGTCTCAGCAAAAGTAGGGCACTAAGCAACTTAGTGAGACCCTGTTTCTAAATAAAACATAAAAGAGGGCTTGGGGGATATGGTTCAGTGGTTGAGTGCCCCTGAGTTCAATCCCCAGTACACCACTGCAAAAAACAAACAAACAAAAACCCAAACAAACAAACAACAAAACAACAATATAGGGTTAGCATAGATAATCAGTGACCATTACACTTAGGACTGAGACAAAGGTTCAGCATTATCTCCTCTCCTGACCCCCTTCTTCCAAGGGCTGAGACCCAGACATTGTTGCACAGAGCATAGGTGTGGCCCATTGTTAGGAGTAGCTGGACTGATGGAATTTGTTGTAAATCAACTCTTTTGTGTGCTGAAAAACTATTCAAAGAGATTGTCTTTCTGAAGTTACTTCCTATGAAATAACTGAGATTCAGAGGGAAGTGTCTCTCTGGAGACACTGAGATGTTGGGGGAAGCTGCTGGGTGTGGAGAACTGCTGGCTGCTGTGTGCTGCAGGAACCTGTCTGATCTCCAGGAGCTGAGTTCTGGGGTAGTCCCATGCACTAAAGGAGGTGGATGCTTGAGAACCACTGGAAAAGCTGTCTGTGCTGCAAGAACCTTCGAAACCAGAACACCAGAGCCTGGATGGAAAGCTCCTTCCTGTTTCAATGTCTCTCCATGGCTTTCTGCTGATAAAATTTAACACTGTGCCAGCTGGCAAAGGGAAAAAGGATTTAAAGGGCTCAGATTCATTTTTGCAGAGCAGGCAATGAAGGATGGATTTGGAACTTAGAGGCAATAAATTGATAACTGGTTATGCCCTAAAAGATTGGCCATTATACTCTCTTACATAAAAGCAATTCCTGGGGGATACTTGTCCTAGGGCCCCACATTCTGGCTCATCATATCTAAGCTTAGTCCTGGAATTCACAATTTTGAGAGATGCTCCAGATAATTTTGATGATCATCTACCATACTCTCCTAATTGATGACCCTGATTCCCTTCCTATTACTGTATCATTTACTTTCACACAGCAGATTTCCAAGTCTGTTTTCTGCTGCTATAACAAAATGCCCAAGGCTGGATACCTATAAAGAAAAAGGTTTGACTTTGCTCACAGTTTTGGAAGATGAAAATCCTGCATTGGGACAGTCCCATCTCTTTGGCCTCTGGTGAAGTCTCCCTTGGCTGGGTCACCACATGTAGAGAAGCAGAAAGGATGTGGCTTTGGTTTAGAAGAAGCCAAGTATGAGAGGTGGCTTTGCTTTATAATAATCTACGCTCACAAGAATGAATTCACTTCAAAAGTCCAGCATTAATCCTTTCCTAAGGCAATGTTCCCAGTGACCTGATTACATCACACTGGACCCCACCTTTTAAGGGTTCTGTCACTACAATGAAAACCAAGCCTTGAGTATATGCACTTTTGGGGAAACTCCCACAACCAAGCCATAGCCGTAACCAAGTGATAATATTTAAATATAAGTTAGAATATAGCACTCCATTATTCAAAATTCTCAGTGACTCCTCCTCTCACTACAGAAAAGCTGAAATCATTATAGGACCTGCATGATTTGGGTCCTCAAAAACTCCCTCCCACTACTCTGCCCATTGTTCCTCTACCTGGGCCACAGTGGTCTTCTTCTTGTACTTTGAATACACCAGGCACACCTAGCCCCAGGATGTGTGCTATTGCAGATACCTGTTCCTGATGAGATCTCTTCAAAGAGTACTGCAAGACTCATACCCTCATTGGTTTCTGGTCTTAGCTCAAATGATATCTTCTTAACGAGTTTCCTCCTGGCAACTCTATTTAAAATGATAACCCTCTTTCCTCCTGTGTTCTGGGTACACTCTTGTCTTTCTTCTGTGGTTGACTTATCCATGGCTCTCACCATCATTGACTTATTATATGTCCCACTTATTTATTTTGTTTTCAGTCTTGTGCCACGAGTATGTAATTCCATGAGAAAAAATAATTTTTTATCTATTTTGTTCATTGCTACACACTCTGGGACCTTCAGTGGTACCTGGAACAATAGTTGCTCAATGAATATGTGTTAGAGGAATGAATGTAGTCCACACTTTGAGAAACTTCTCTGTAGGATATGTAGATGTGGGCAGCTGAGGTCACAAAGAGTTCTCAAACACTTTAAAATCTTCATATACACAAACCCTACTGTGCATCTTTTAAAAGAGCTGCTGCTTGTTAAGATGGAAGCTTCTAGAGCACCCTAGGTGGAATGGACAAAGGAAACACTCCTGCAACTCTTCAGAAGGCTAGAAAAGCAGTCCAGCTCATTGAAAGAGCATGCAGTGTTTTAGAGAGAAAAAAGCTGCAATTATTCAAAATAACAATTTTTGAGCATTCTCAACTTTGTTGCTTTCTAGAGGCCTCTGAATTTAGAGGACAAGGCTCCAGATACAAATAATTCTGATGTGTTTCTCTTCTTCCCAGAGCCAACTTTTCTTATTTTTGAAGGAAGGACACATGCTTATGATTGGCATTTCCTTTAGGCTCTGGAAATTGTCCTCTATCACCATCCAGATAAAATCTCTCTCGCTTGCTCTTAACACTGAAGGACTGAGTGAATTCCAAGTGCAGCCTTGCTGAGTGAGTCATATCCCCATTTCACATGATTTGGACCTTATTTAGCCAAGGACATTTAAGAGCTTCTGGATGAATTATTTAAGGAATGAGCAAGGAGACATGAGATGTACATCCTGAGATTCAAGTTTAACTCAACAGAAAGAGTTGGAGGCAAGAAAACAAGCACATCACGTATGTGTGAGATTGGAGGCTCAACAGTCTAGAACAAGGCTTTAGACAATTTACATGATAGAATTTGGCAGAAGACTACTACCTTGATATTGTCAGAAAATGGAAGGGCAAAATGAGATAATTAGCATTGAATTATAGTTACTGGGCTCATTAGATCTCATAGTAAAGCCCAAGGAACTTACTGCAAATATGACTTCTTGCTAGTACAGTTTCACTCACATAACATATTATAATATTCTGCAGTTGACACGAGTCCTTTCCTGGTTGTAGGTATGATAATCTGATAATAACCCATCTAGGGCTGGGGTTGTAGCTCAGTGGTAGAGCACTTGCCTAGCACATGTGAGGCACTGGCTTCAATCCTCCGTACCACATAAAAATAAATAAATAAAATAAAGGTATTATGTACCTTTATGACAAAAAATAAGCCAAAAACAAACAAACAAAATACAACCCATTTTGCTTGTTCATGAAAGGCTGGAAAGGATTGTCACCTCACCAAAGCTTTGAGGGGTGTGTTGGTTCCAAAGTAGTTCAAATGGGAAACTGCACCAATCAATATGAACTTAAATCACAGTTGATCATTGTTTTATCATGAATATTTCTAAGTGATAATGAGACATCTGTTTTGTTCCAAAGAAAGAAGTTGAATGAGGATAACTGACCCCTTGGTCTTCCTAAGAGTCATGAAGGATGCAAGGATGTGGTCCATTACATCCCTCACCTGGTGCCCATTTGGAATAATTTCTTTTTTTGCCTCATTTGCCAACACTGGATCAATGTACTACAAAATGGCTAATTTTCAGTTTGTTTTGTATTTTGTCAGTAGCATTTGACAGGGTTGATCTCTCCCTTCTTCTCCAAGCAGCTTCATGAGCTCCAGCACCTCTTTCTGCTGGTTTATTCATGAACCTCCCTGGCTATCCTGTCACAGTGTCCTTTGAGGTTCCTTGCTCCCCTGTTTAAGGTCTACTATTTGGAAGGTCTAAAGTTGGCGTAAAGACTGCATCTCTGTTGTAAGCTAATCGCTGTCAAGATACAGCAATTCAGGGTGGTATTTTCAAATAATTTCATTCTTAGAACTTTCAAGTTCATCTCTCAAGTTTGGATGATTCTAATTCAGTTAGCAGTCAAGTTTTCACTGGACCTCACTGACTTTGATGTTGGGTAGGCCTCTCCAACTTAACGTTGCCCAAAATGGTGAAATGATTTCTACACCCTTCAAAAAAAATTCCTCTTATACTTTCCCCATCTTGGGTACCGGCTTTCCCCTCTTTCAGGTGGCCCAAAGCTGAAATCCTTGTTGCTTTCTCCCACATCCCATATTCATCCGTCACCAAATCCTTCTGGCTCTGACTTCAAAACAAGCCTAGAATCTGACTGCTGTGGGCCTCCTTTACGATACTGATCCTTGCCAGCGAGACCTTCCTCCGGGTCCCTCTGCTTCCACACACACTGCCCTTCCCATATGGTCTCAGGACAATTGTTAGAGTGACCTGAGATGTAAGTCCCGTGTCTGCTAACACCTTTCCAGTGGCTTCCCATCTCATTCAGGTTAAAAGCCAGGGTTCTGCAGTGGCTCAGAAGGATCTCTGTGATTTGTTCTCACTCTGCTCATCTCTCATCTATCACTGTCCTCCTCACCACCAGGTCCTTTGGCTTTCCTTAGACATAGAGGGTCTGGTTCTAAGCTTAGAGCACATTCCACCCTGGGAAGCTCCTCTCCCAAATGGCTTCCTTCCTTTCCTCTTTCAAGGTCTCTGCTCAGATATACCTGACCTCTTAGTCTTCCTTGACCACCCTAAAAAACAGCAATGGCTTTAGCCAGGCTTGGCTATGCATAGTGTGAATAATGGCAAATAATAATACAGCCTACCACGGTGAAACTTACCACCATTCCCCTCGACATCTACTCAATTTGCTCTACTTATGGATTGTATCACTGATTTTGTGGCATAATATATATTTGTTTCTTTATGGCCCATCTGCCACAAGAGCAAAGGAACTTTGTCAACGGTGCTCACTGCTGTAGTCCAGTTGCCTAAAATACCACCAAGCATCCTCTGAGCCCTGTCATGGTGGCGTCCAGTGTGCAAGCAGAGGTGAGGAAACGCGATGCTGGGCTTTTTGTCCGCGCGACAAGCGGGTTTGGAAGACCCTATGGGCTTCCACACAGAGGACTTTGGGATTGGAGTTAAACAAAGACAGAGATATTGAAAGAATCCATGGAAGTGGAGTTGACACCCTTGACATTGAACCTGTTGAAGGGAGATACTTCTGCCATGGTTTCACCTCATAGTACATGAGAAACACATGCAAGGAACAAGATTCTCACTTTTACATGTGGTTAAATTTAAAACATAATCAGCAATAATTGTTTTCTTTTTCCTGGTTCTTTCAGGCTCACTATAACACTTCCTATTCAAGGACAGCTATGTGACACTAACTTATAAAATGTATAAAGACATGGGATTTCTTTTGGTTTTGGGTTCTAGTGGAAAGCATAAACATTCATTACTATTACTCCAGCCAGCCATTTGGCATCATGATTATTTGTATGACCTATGAAGTGTATGAAGCCAGTTGGCAGTGGGAAATATGAGAAATTCTAGATTATATGTACATGAAATACAGTTGGGAGATACAGGCTAAGGAATCTTTTCATAGAACTTAGAGAAAAGTTTGAAGACTTGCTACAGTGTTGTTCCCCTTTGTTATATAATAAAAATCTATTACTGTTTGTTTCAAAAAAATAAAAAATAAAAAAATACCACCAAGCACAAAGGAAGTATTTGACAAGTATTGTTGAATGAGTGAGTGACTATATAAATAGAAAGCAGTTAATGGTGGGGTAGGAAGTGCATAAAGAATGGTACTGTGAGTTCAGGAGGGTTGGATGGAAATGGATGCTTTTAAGAGAACTTGTCTACAGATGTGGTGATGGCATCTCTCCTTGGAGGACTTGCATCAAAGAGGCTAAATGCTTTATGTCTGCGGTCAGTTTGGGGTCTATACTTAATCAGTTGGGTCACTTACCCAGTTATTTGTCTTTGGGCAAGATATTTAATCTTGCAAAGTCTTAGTAACTATAAACTAGGGATAATAACCCAGACCGACTTTGGAATTACTATGAAGAAAATATGTTTAAAATGTCCAGCATGGTACCTGGACATACTAAGTGCTCAATAAATGTTCTAACTTTTTTTCTGTTGTACAAAAATGAAATATTGGCTGGATGCACCCTAAAACATCAACACTGGCTAGCCTGAGGTTGGAATGGTGAATGATTTTCTTCTTTTGGCTTCCGTTTTCCTATTAAAGCAACAACAACAATAACAATGAACCGAGTATTTGAAAACAAATGAGAATTATTGCATTTTAAAAAAGAATTAGACCAATGCAGCTGTGTTTTGCTTGGGTTGGGTCAAGTGGACCAATCTGAATAGGTTTGATGTTCTCCTCAGGTTCCTATCAGCCTATTTCCTCTGCTATTTCCAAACCAAAGGCAGGCATAGAAGAGCTGATGTTCTGAGGACAGGAGTGGGAGGAACAAGAGCAAGCAATGTTATAAAACGAAAGAGGTCCAGATGCTAAAGTGAGGAGCTCCTGAGGCTAGATTTCCATTGCATGGCTTGGGAATTTGGGATGAGTTTAACTTTAGGGGCCATATGCTGGGGAAAAAGAAAGCACAAATCCACTCCACTTCAGTTCTAGCATTCAAGGGTTTCATAAAGAGGAAAAATTCCGGAAATAAACTCTTGAGAAAGCCTATATTCAAATGTGTGGCCAAAGATTCTCTAGAGCTTCACTGTCCAGTGGAAATAGAAGACGAGACCAAAGTAACTTATGGTTTTCTAGTGGCTGCCTTTAAAAAGGAGGGTGAAATCAATTTTAGAAATACATTTTATTTAAGCTAAAATATTATATCATTTTGACATGTAATTATTATATTAATAATTATTAAAAATTCATTTTTTCTTCCTCCTCCTCTCCTCCTTCTTTCATATTTATCCTTCAAAGTCCAGGGTGTAATTCATGTTGACAGCATATCTTGATTCAGGCCAGTCGCCTTTCAAGTGCTCAGTGGCCACCCATGGCTAGAGGCCAGTGGATTGGAAGGGCAGCTGGAGATCCTGTAGCTACCCTCTAGGAATGGAGAATCCCAAGAGTCAGCAAAGCCTTCTCTTTTCCTTCTCCTATATCTTATCACTATCTCTTCTGAGAGGGCCTCACATAGGCCTGGCCATTTCCTGATGGGATCATTCTCTCATGCTGCCAACCTTTCCCAGAAAAGGAGTGGTTCCTGGAAAAGACAGGGCCTATTGAGAAATACAGAGGGGGCGGGCACTGAGCCATTTTGAGGGCACTCTTTTGTCACCCTGTGTGTTTGGAGTCTCAAAGCTACCGTGTGAAGGTAATGGCGAGTGAGTGGCCAGCAAGGCGGAGTTGAGACATCCTCAAGGATATCACATGACCTAGGTGAAGCTAGGCAGGGAGCCAGGATGTGCCCTGGTTACCTGCTCAGCTGGTGACCTTCATGATGCAGATTTCCTACCTGACTGCATTGCCCCTCCCACTTTTCTTCCCGCATCCGGCCTCCATCTCTGTGCATACACATACATGGTAGCCCTGTGTTCCTTTTCTCCCAACCAAAGGGAATCTGAGATAAAGAAATAGGTTTACCTTGCCTGGGGGGGCTCAACTGGTACATTTGTCAGCAGTGGAGCGGGGTTTAAACGTGACTAGCTACTTCATTTGTCACAGGGCTGTATTTATCTGTGTTTGGAAGATTTAATTTTTCCCAATGAAGAACTGTCTAAATAGGTCTAATGAGCCTTGAGGGCTCTTATTTGCTTTCAGAGTTTCCAGCAAGCTGGGAAATCTCAAGGCATGCTTTACTTCTCAGGGCTCTGTGCTGCCCACAGTGAGGGACTGTGGGTAAAGGCCAGTGTCTTTCTCATTCTAGAGGGTGCATGTGGCCTTGGGATGCCCCAGTTCTCCCATTCAGGGGGCTTACATTTGGGAATGTTTAGTTAAGACAATATTTTTTTTCTTTATACTTATAATAATCTGCATATCTTTTGTTTGTATAGCTAGCAAAGTGCTCTCTAGATGAGAGAAGGGCGCAGAACACAGATGAACAGAAGAGTAGCATCGGAGGCCACCTGCTCTGAAGGAGATCTGGCTTTCCTGTTTTCTTTCTTCATTTTATTAAGAGAATTTCTTTTTACTTGGGAGTTTCAATGTTGCTTCCAGCAGTGTGGGGGTGTGAGGTAGGGTGGGCGAGGGTATAGAGGATGAGGAGACAGAGACCGAAAGTAAGGCTGAGGTGCAGAAGGGGGAGGAGGCTGAGCCAGGATGGGGCTGGGGGCTGCCAGGGAAAGAGGATTTTTAAGAAATGAAAAGGGGGAAAAAAAAAAAAACATAGAAGAAGTTAATGAGGAATGAGAGTGAGAGCGAAGGGAGGGACGAAGTTGGTTTGAAGAGAGGATATCATAGATGTCATTTTTGGAAAAGGCCCCAGAGATCCCATTTTCATTTTCTAGCTGGGGAAATGCAATTGAGAGTGGCAAAGAAACTTGCAAGTGTGGCCATACACATGGTCATGACAGAGCAGGGTCTCGTCCATAGATCCATGGTTCTGTCCTCTCTGGGAGCCCTAGAGGGGGAAGTGAAGAGAGACATATGCTGGGGACTTTTGTAGAATGTGTGGGTTCTCATTTCAAGCAGTGTGTCAACACTGCTGATCTTTGGTAAAGCAAAAGGTCCTCTCCTTCCTCCTCTTCCTCATGGTCACCAACACCAGTGTCTCTGCAGCTGCCACTGCTACTCTGGCCATGTCTTTGGAACAAACATTCCCTGTTCTGTAGGTTTGCAAATCACCTGGGTGAAATGAAGAAAGCAGAAACCCAAGTCCAGATTGGCAATACATTAAAAAAAAAAAAAAAAAAAAGACTGAGCAGACTCATTTCATGCTGACTCCTTTGGGGGTGCCCATGCTTATTTCATAGGCTCCTCATGTTCAAAGGCAGGAGCCAAGTGATACAGGTTCTAATCCCAGCTCTGACTGGATTTCTAACCCCTTTGCTTCTTGCCTTGGTTTTCTTTCCTGAGCAACAGAGAGGTGGACTTGCTGACTTTCGAGGCCTGTTTGTCTTCCATGTCCAGTGACTACAGAGGCCGAATGGTTTAGGCAGAAGAGCTTGGGATGACTTACTAACTGTATAATTAGACCATTTTTGAATTCCTCTTTTCTCCATTTATGAAAAAAAAAAAAATGGAGGTAATAGCTTCTATCTCAGAATTTCAAGGTTGAGTTAGTGTGCCTGAGGAAGTGGTTAATAAGACCTTGGTAGGGTGTAGTAGGATTTTATTTTTCATTTTTCATATTTGCTTGTTGTTTAATTTCTTTAACCCTGTGGCTTTTAGGCTGGAGTCTGTGCTGAAACTAGTTCATAGTGGCTTGCCAAAGCTGACTGTGTTCTTGCTTTTCCAACCTTCTATTAAGTTGTATCTCTTTCATAGCCTGCGGTTGTCCTTAGAATGCATATTTACACCATGGGATTTGGAAAATGTAGATCAAGCCTTTTTTCCTACCCCATGAAAAACTAGTTCTTAAAAATTTTAGAACGGGGCTGTGGATGTGGCTCAAGCGGTAGTGCGCTCGCCTGCCATGCGTGCGGCCCGGGTTCGATCCTCAGCACCACATACCAACAAAGATGTTGTGTCCGCCGAGAACTAAAAAATAAATATTAAAAAAAATTCTCTCTTCCAGTAATTGCTGATGTTTTTGTTAGCATTAAAGATGTAATTTAATATAGTATATGCCATAGTAATTTATCATTGAACATATGTTATAAAAAGAAATAAAGAAAAAAAATCATGTTGAAAAAAAATTCTCTCTCTCACTCTCACTCTCTCACTCTCTCTTTAAAAAAAAAATTTAGGGGCTGGGGATGTGGCTCAAGCGGTAGGGCACTCGCCTGGCATGCGTGCGGCCCAGGTTCGATCCTCAGCACCACGTACAAACAGAGATGTGTCCGCTGAAAAAAAACTAAAATAAATAAATAAATTCTTAAAAAAAAATTTAGAACTTCTCTGAGCCTGACTTTTTAATTTTATTTAGGTTTGCTCTGATTTCTCTGGATTTTGAACATATTAGTCACTCATGTAGCAAGTACTTGATTCAAGTCTGCTCTGCAAAAAAAAGATCTACAGATAGGTTGCCAGATAAAATGCAGGGTACTTAACTAAATTTTGATTTCAGATAAACAATGTTCAGATAAACAATGTTATAGTATGTCTTATGCAAATTTTGGATACATTTATACTAAAAATGTAATGTTTGTCTGAAATTGACATTTAACTGGTTTTCTTGTATTTTTGTTCTCTAAAAAAATAAAATAAAAATTTTAAAAATGGTCTATGGCTGTGGAAAATCTAGTCTTAAAAGATACAGCTCTTGCCTCTCAGTTGCTTATAGTAGAGAGTGCTGATTCAAAGAAATTTGAAAACAGAAGGTTAACCGGGGACTTTTGACACTATGATCCTCATCTTTATCATCATTGGTATGATTTGCATGTGCTCCCTAAAGTGCATGATTTGGAAACTTAAACCCCAATGCAATAGTGTTGAGAGATAGGGCCTAATGAAGGGTAATTAGGTTATGAGGTCTTTGCCTCCTTGAATAAATTTTGTCATCACTTTGGGAGTGCTTATGATGAGAGTAGACTTGTTAGAAAAGAGAGCTCAGCCTTCTCTTGTTTTCTAGCTCTCACCCTCTCTTGCCCTTCCTCCTTCTACCATGAAATAAGGAAGCACAGATGCTAGTCCCATGCTCTTGGACTTCCCAGTCTCCAGAACTGTAAAGTCTAATAAATCTATTTTTTTTTTTTTAAAGATTAACCAGTCTCAGGTGCTCTGGGCAACAGAAAATGAAGGAAGACAACCTTTATTCAATACTTTTGGACAACCATTACATATTGGACACTGATCTAGGCATTCTGGGTTCCAGGGATTCAGCAGTAGACAAAATACAAAATTTTCTCAAAGCTTTCCTCTGGTCTGGGAATGACAGATAGTAAATACGATTAAAAAAGTAAGAGCCATAGTGTATCAGGTAAACACAATAGAGAAAAATAAAACAGAGAAGGGACCTGTAGGAAGTGAGGGAGAGGAAAATAAATGTTCTGGGTAGAGGGAACAGCTAGTCCAAAGGCCCCTGGCTGGGCGCTGGCCCTGCCTAGGCCAGGCACTGAGCTCAGTGTGTCCCTTTTGTGCTCAATCCTCACTGCAGCTCTCTATGGTGGGCATCGTTTTCAATCTGCTTTGGCAGGGGAGTAAACTGGAGATTGGGGAGGTTAAATTTCTTGTTCAAGTCACAAAGGGAAGGAGTCAGCTCTCTCACTCAGGGCTGGCTCAAGCTCCTGGCGTTTTCTTTCTTACTGAGAAGTACTTTCCAGTAAAAAGTAGGCTCCTTTGGATTCTCCTTCAGGCAGCGGGTAGGGGTGGGGTTCACAGGCCTTATTGGGGCCTGTGTGCGGTGGGCTCCCCCAAGGCCCTCTTGCATAGCATCTTCCCTCAATCCTGTGCTAGTAAGTGTCCCCCTCACCTCCGCCCAGGAAGCTGATGGCCTGGCTTTGGGGCTGTTCTCCCATGGGGATGGCAGTGTGGTGACTGTAACCCTGAGGTCCCACAGAAGCTGACCTTGCACCTAAAAAGGGTGCATTGTTTTCAAACCCAGCTTCCTATTCCTGCCAGATAAACCACCACATTAACAATGTGTCCAGGTTGTAAAATGTTGGCCGGGGTTTCGTTTTTAGCAGCGAACTTTTTTTTTTCCCAACAGATTGGCATTTTCCTTTCCATTCACAAGGACCCAGCTCTCCTTTCAGAGCTGGGCGCTGGCCCCTGGGTACCCGGAGACGCACACACTCGGGCTCCGTTCAGCCTCGCAGCCTTGATAACATTGTTATTATTAGACGTGGCCTCTGGAATGCCCGAGTTCATTCCCAAACAACGGCTCTTCTGGGTGAAATGAAAGGGAAGCGCCAGCTATCGCTGTGGCGCGGATCCATTACCTCCCGCTCCTCCCAGAGAGTCATCCGGGAACCTGGGCTGGAACCGGTGCCCAGGACCAGCCATCATCTGCCCCTTGTCCTCCCTGGCGCCTCCTGCCATCACGACCCACCTCCCACCCCACTCCCTGGCCAGCCCCCTTAGGCAGGAGGTAGGACCATGGGTCCATCCCCACCACCACCCTTGGCTGCTTCCCGACTCCTTAATTCTGGCCTATACCATTTTCCATGTCCCCAAAGTCTCCTCCCTCCTCTTCCCCCCACCTTCCAAACCCTCAAAACTACCACACCCAGGGAACCCCCTATTGCTGATGACCACAAAAATGTACTACCCTACCTCTTGTTTGTTGAGTTCTTCCTAAGGATACTTTAAGATCAGAGCATGTTTTTATCATAAAATAAATGCCCCTAAGTTTTAAAAATGAGTTTTCCCAGCCAGATGTTAAGTGGGAAGTTTCTTGATGTCCATGTAGCCTCTCATGGTACCTAATAATGCTAGAATGCAGGGTCTTCCAAGGTAGAAAAAGTCTCCTTTTCTCCCCATTGAGGTATAAAATATTTGTATAAAGTGAACTTTTTTTTTTTTTTTTTTTTTTTTTTTGCACAACTGGGGTTTGAAACCAGGGTTGCTCTACCACTGAGCTATACCCATAGCCATTTTTATTTTATTTTAAAATAGGGTCTTAAAATTTTCAGATGGGGTCTAAGTTGCCCAGTCTGGCTTTAAACCTAACAATCCTCCTGCCTCAGTTCCTGAGTATTACAGGGATGGAAAACTGTGCTGGGGCTATGTGCACTAATCTTAAGTGTGCAGCCCAGCATGTGTGTCCACACACACACTCTCACACACATATACAATAGGTAGATATAGATCGTATATGTGTGTGTGTGTGTGTGTGTGTGTGTGTGTGTATGCGCACGCATGCAATTACAAACTAATGCACAGATCAGCTCCCTGAGATTAGCAATTTTGACTTTTATGGGATGTCTTAAATGTCTTTTCATCCCACAAAGCAAATGCTTGATAAAAACGTATTTTTTAATTAAACTGCATTATGTTTTGTAGTTAGTGAATGCTGCAGAGCAGTACTCAGTTGACTGGCAGAGGCCTGGTCTTGGGTTGTAAGGAGTTAAGCAGGCCTTAGCCTGGGGTTGTATTTCAGTAGCTTTGCTCAATGCTGGATTCAAACACAGTGGAAACCAAGTTAAGGGCAGTGCTGTTCTGTATATCAGTATGCCCACTGAGCCAAGGAGACCCATTTATTTTTAATTGAATTAAATTGCTCACAAAATGAAAGTAGCATACTTTCATTAATATTTAATTACATACAGTGTTAAACAATGATCACAAAGAAAACTTTGCAGCTTTTTTTTTTTGTCTCGGCTTTTTTTTTCTTATTACTTAGTTGAACACGATACTCTTATTGGCTGTTTTATGCTTGCAATTTTAAGGGCCCTGCTCTTATACCACTTGACAAGTGCTTAACTGGCAGGACTCAGCTGAGTAAGGTGATAGGTTGGCTGTGATGCTGGCCACAGGCATTTTGCGCGAGTGTGTACACATATATGCGTGACAGCTTCAATTACTGGGCTAAAGAGAAATATTAGTGGGACCAGTCAGGGCCTCTATGAAAGAAAATACACATTCTGGATATTTTAAGGTCAACCAGCCATGTCCACTTCTCCAAAAAATTCTATATATGCTGGGAATAGATGTTACTTTTGTGAGAAGTCTTCTGCAAGGAAAGAATGTTTTATTTGCATGACAGTTTATTTCTCTATTTTATTTTTCAGATTATTCTCTCTTCATGAAGCAGTATTTCCCAAACTTTAAAGTACCTAAGAATTCCTTCATGTGTTTGTTAAAATACAGACTCCTTAGTAACATGGCCAGAAGTTTCAATTCAGTAGGATCCAGAGAATCTGAATTTTGTGTAGGTATCCAAGGTATTAACTGTGAGGTAGGAGAGTTGGAAGGCCTCATATTGAGAAATATCACCATGAAGGCAGAGAACAGAATCGAAAAACCAATGAAAGGATTGATGATGAAAACGATGATGCCCCCCGCCCATTCCAAACACTGGTTTCCTCTTCCCCTTTCTCTCCCTTAACCTCTCCCTGGGAGCTGGGAGATGTTGAATGGCAGAGCTAAAGCACTTGCAATTACAGTTTGAAAACTCCTTATTAATAAGTAATAATGGACGTTTTTGATTAGTTAGGTAATTTGATAACATCATCCAGGAGTTGTCTAAGATATCTAAAGAAAACAGCTAGCAGTGCAGAATCCCATCACAGGAAGAATCTAAGCAGTCATTGGCTTGTGATTGGCAGGGATATTCATTTGTTTTTTTATTTATTTACTTTTTATTTATGTACTGTCCATAATGCAGGAAATTTAATGTTCACAATGCAGTGGACATTAGTGTTGGCTCTGGGGGATACTATAGTAGACAAAATAGAGACAAAGTCACTGACTTATGCTCTAGTGGTGAGACAGAGATTGTAGATAAGAAAGCAAAAACACAAAGGCTATAGTGGACATAAAGAAGTCATGGATTAGTCAGGGAAGTTCTCCCAGAAAAAGTGACATTTGAGCAGAGACCTGAATGATAAGAGGGAGGCTGAATGAGAAGAACTAAGCATTGGGCATTTTGTGCTAAAACTCTGGGGTAAAAATGAAAAGAGAGAGTGTAGCTGCAGCCTAGCAAGCACATGGTGTGAGATGTGGGCCGAAAGGCTTGTGTGGGCTACATCCAACTCCAAGGCCAGAAACTGGCCTGACTGTGAGGCCATGCTGACTTCAGACGTGTCACTGGGTCGATGACTATGGCAGGTTGCATTTTCCAAAGATGGAAGCAACAATATCTCCCATCTCCTGCCTTCTTCTGCAGTGTGACTTGCCTTTCACCCACCAAGAGAATACAGCTGATTTCTCTGTCTTTGGGGATCCAGGTGGAATCTGTGACTGCCTTGACGGATAGAGCACAGCCAACGCGATGCTATGCTAGTTCCCAGCACGGCTCTGACCTAACCTGGAAGTGTCTGTCTCTTACTTCATGGAGCATTCACTCTTGGAACTGTTGTGCTTAGAACCCAGCCACCATGCTGTGAGTAGCCCTAGCTGTATGAAGAGGTCACACATGGGCCCTATGATTGATGTGCTGACTGAACCCCCAGTCACCAGTCAGCACCAAATGCCAGTCAGGAGAGGAGCCATTTTGAAATGTTCATCCCTGTTGACCCTTCAAATGGCTACAGCCTGGTCCACACCTGATTCTAAACTCATGGAGAAATCCTAAGTGAGAACCTCTCAGCAGGGCCCAGCAAGCTCTAAGAGCCAGGAGAAATGGTGGCATTTCCCTTTGAGCCAATGCTTCTTCAAAAGTAGATATCCTGACCAGAGACCACTCAACACCATGGTGCCTCATAAGGAATCTGAGCTGCTTGTACATTGCTCTTTCTTCCTCTTATGGGGCCATAAAACTTTTAGCAGAGAAATTCTGAGCCAATGAGAAGCTAAGTAGAACTTAAGTGATTTTCACTTTGGGTTAATAACTCCTTGCTCTAAGAATTTTAGTAATTTGACTATTTTAAAATGCTTCTTCTCTTTGATTACATGCTCTTCCTGTTCTGGGAACTTATGCAACACAGAGAAATGAAAATTTGAGATTTAAAAAAACAAGCCTCCCAGAAATAATTTTTTTTGGGGGGGGAGGGATGTTGAAATTGCTGGGGATTTTCTTTACCCCAAGAAAGCCTTGGTTTTTGGATTCAAAAAGAGAAGATATTAAGCCCCCACTCCACCATTTTCTCATTGTGTCATTTGGTTCAATATAGCAAACTTTGAGTACATTATTTCACCTGTAAATTGGAAGAGTTATACTGAATACCAGTGGAGAGAGGAATAAGTGAGAGTTTTTGCAAAGTGCCTGGTATACAGTAGGTAGTTATTTCCATCCTCCCATCTCCCACTCCTCTATGGTTCCCCCTTTCCCCTTTCATTTCCTTCTCTGATAGGACATAGAGCTTTAGAGCATGAAATAAAGGGGCTGAATAAATGAGAAAAGTGCAGAGCCTGGAGCCCGACAAGCATGATGTTTGACTTAGTCATGGATGTTGAAAGCAGAGCAGAAGTCCCCCTCAAAAGTCCTTGGCTGCTGATGTTTCTCCCTTCACTGGATGATTCATGATCTTGCGACTATTTCAGGCTATTGTTAATTGGCCTTTTGGTTTACAAAGCACTTCCACATACCTTATCACATTTGATCTTCATAATAACCACAGGGCAGTTATTTATTTTCTTCACATTACAGATGAGCCAAGTGAAGCTCACAATAGTTAAGAAATGAGCCCACTGCAAAGAGCAAAAGGCAAAGTCTAAACTTGAACTTGAATGATCTTGCTCCTCTGAGTGTACAGCTACACTCTTCTCCTGCTGTCTCCTGAAAGTCGTCATCAAATTGGAAGCACAGTAATGGGCCACTCATCAGGCGATGTCTATTATATGAACTTTTGAAAAGGGACTTCTGGGAATAGACAAATAAGTAAATATCTAGTCCCTGCTTCTGCAATACAACTGTCATTTAGGAGAGATGAGAAAAGAGCTTTCTGACTAACCTCTCTGTCTTTTCAGCTCTCTCTCTTTAGTACTCTGACTCCAGCAATTCAATTGCTTCACTAGAATGCATCTCCTTTGATCCTACCACCACTTTGCTGTCACTCCCTTGAATGATGTCCTTGTCTCTCTTCTTCCCTAGTGGAGATTCCAAGGTCCATCATTAGAGTAATTTCCTTTTGTAGCATTTTCTCTTATCCCTTCTCTCCTTGTTGGACTTGTCTGAAAAAACTCCAACCCTGATTAAATTTAACTCAGTCTAATGGCACCTCTACCTTCCTAGCTGAAGATGGCTGGGGAAAAAATATACCACCATAGTGAGTGGCCTTGGCTTAAACTTCAAGTTTCCTCTCAGAGTTGGTTGCTAATTCCACTATCATTCCCTACACCATTCACTTTCCTTCTGGCCTAGACAATTATTTTACACCCTCTTTCTTTCCTCAAATATCCAATCTCTCCCCTCCCAAGCAGACTCAGAAGGGAAATTCCATAACCTTTACAACCGCCTCTGCTACCTTTCCACCTTTGTGCTCTGCATTTGATGTTCAAGTTCCTAGATAAGGAAAACCCCTCACTTGTGCTACCTGATACCATGAGTAGCCTTGAGTCTTGCTGCTCAAGGACATCCTCCAGCAATTCCTCTGCATTATCCACTTCCTCCTGTCTGATGCACCAATCCAGTTAGCATGCAACCAATGCTATTTATATCCCCTTCTTAAAATAATCCCTGCTGTGACCCCTCTTTGCCCCTAAGTCTCTTCTTTATTTCTCTATTCTCCTTTTGTGGCGATACCCAAGAATGGGTGATATTGTATGTCACAATCCCTTTTCAATGCACAGTTCACTCCAGACCACCTTTCTTTTCCACCAAGCCACCCAAACTTCTCTCATCCAAGTCGCCAGTGTCATCCATGTTTCTAAATTCAGTGGTCACTTCTCAACCCTTATCTTCCTAGTCTCTCAGAAGCATTTAACTATGTAGATGACGCACTCTTTCTTGAAGCTTCCCCTTTGCTAGGCTCTTAGGAAATCATACATTTCTGGATTTCCTCCAGCTCACTGGCCACTCCTCCTCACCTTGGCTGGTTTGTGTTGTTCTTGCTGATTTCCAAACACAGAAGGGCACCAGAGCTTCAGCCTCACACCTTCTCTCCCTTTTCATATGTTCATTGCTTTAATAATCTCAGCTAATTTCTGTCGATTTATTTAAAATTCAACTATTGAAGCCTTAACCTCCAGTGGCACTGCATTTGAAGATAAGACCTTTAATGAGGTGAGGCTAGTAGGAACTGGTGTCCCTATAAGAAAAGGAAATTTGGACACATGAAGAATCACTAGGGGGCTGGGGATGTGGCTCAAGCGGTGGCGTGCTCGCCTGGCATGAGTGCGGCCCGGGTTCGATCCTCAGCACCACATACAAACAAAGATGTGTCCGCAGAAAACTAAAAAATAAATCTTAAAATTCTCTCTCTCTCTCTCTCTCTCTCTCTCTCTCTCTCTCTCTTTCTGTCTTAAAAAAAAAAGAATCACTAGGGATGTATGTACACAGAGATATGACCATGTTGAGGACACAGCGAAAGGTGGACATTTACCAGCCTTAGGAGAAACCAAACCTGCAAAACACCTTGATCTTGGACTTCCTGTTTCTATGACTGTGAGGAAATGCAGTCTGTTGTAATTTGTTATGGCAGCTCAAGCAAAGAAATAGACTCCCAAATTTTCATCTCTAGCCCAGGACTCTCCCTAGAATGTTGTACCTCCAGTTGCTCACTTTGTGGTGTCTAATCAGCATCTCAGGTTTAACATGAGCTTTGCCCCCAAAACCATTTCTCTGATGATAGTCTTCTGCATCTCCATAAATGGCAACTCTAAATTTCTTGCCCAGTCCAAACCCATGAGGTCCTCTGTGACTTCTCTTTCCCCTCATGTTTCACATTGAACTCATAAGCAAATGTTTCTAGCTCTCCCTTAAAACTGTACTTAAAGCTCGGTGCGGTGGCGCAAGCCTGTGATCCCAGCAATTCTGGAATCTGAGGCAGGAGGATTGTGAGTTCAAAGCCAGCCTCAGCAACTTAGCGAGCCCCTGAGCAACTCTGCAAGAATCTGTCTCTAAATAAACTATAAAACAGAGGGGGTCTAGGGAAGTGGCTCAGTAGTTAAGTGATCCTGGGTTTAATCTTTGGTAACCCCCAAATTTTTATACTTAAAATTTGTCCTTTTATATCACCATCATAACCTAGCTTGGTCCAAACTCCATTATCTGTCACCTGGAATAGTTCAGCAGCCTCTCCTCTGTTCCTATGTCTGCCCTCACCGCCTTCTCAGTCTATCTGTGACTGTAGCCAGAAGGATCCTATGAAGATGGATTGGGTCACCTTACTTCTCTGCTCAAAGCCCTGTAGTCATTCCTGTATCACTCAGAAGAAAACAAAAGTCCTTGCAGCGTCGGATCGCTTGGCCTTGCCCACCCCCTCTTCCCATCTCACTTATTTGGTTCCACCCTAACTGGACTCCAGCTATTGCTCAGACATGGCCCAACACTCCTGCCTCAGAACCTTTCCACTTAGGACTTCCTTGGCCTTGAGGGGTCAAGTCTTCTCTGATACCATTATTTCTTTAAGGTCTTTATTTAAATGATATCTTCTCATGGAGGTCTTCCTGGACCACCCCTCCACCTCTGCCTGGCATTTATGGACCCATCTTCCCTTCTGCACTTATCACACATATCTGATTTTCTATGTATGTATATATATATATACACATGTGTATTTATTTTTATCATCTTCTACTAGCAGGTGAGCTTCCCAGAGGCAGAGTTGAGATTAAGTTTGAGGTAAAGGCTTTCTATTTTATTTTCTATTGTATAACAAGTGCCTAGAAAAGTGCTCAGATCATAGTAGAATCACAATAAATAAATTCAACCTATGGGTTGAGTGAATCAGTGAATCAAACTAGTGGAAGTCTTGAAAGTGAGTTAGACTGAGAGATTTGGAATAAATATGATAGCAGGAGAAAATTCACTAAGTCTCTTGAGTAGAAAATTTTGTTGGTTGTGTTATCTAAGGAAAGTGATTTGTGTTAATAATCATGATAACTACTTTGACACATTTAAATTTTACTTTGAAAATTCCTAGTCATCCTTCTGGACCTAGTATAGCAGACAGTAGCCATGTTTAATCTCCCCAGATGCCTCAGGATAGAATTAACCCTCACTTCTTCTCAGGGCCTCCTCTGTGGCCACAGATCTGTTCTTGCCTCTATCATACTGATGACTACTAAGTTTTTATGTGTTTGTCAGCTGCACTAGACTGGGCCTCTTAAGACAGGGGACCCCAAGGTCTGGTTTCTGTACCTCCTTCACCTGGCCTTATACATAGCATAGGTAATTAACAAGTATTTGCATCCAGTCAGTGAAAGAAGGAATTACAGATTCTTTTAAGGTACGGAACTAGAGAAAACTTCGATTCCAGGTTGTGAAAAGTCTTGTAAATTTGGTCACTGCAAGCCAAGTCGGAAGTCTTTCAGGAACTAGTAGGAATGAGAGGTACCGGAAGACTAAATGTGAACAAGTTTTCTTCTAATCTGAAAAGAAATAAAAAACATACATCAGGGAAACTATTTGACAATAGGTGCTATAACAGATTTTCCTTGGGGATTTTGCAAGAACTTCATATTCTCCAAGACCCAGGATGTCTTTACAAAGAACAGGTCATAATGAAATAGTCCCATGTCTATCTTTGACAGGCATTTTCTATTACTGAATATGGATGTGGAACTGAAGAATAAGATGCCTCATTGTTTGAAATTTGGGGAGACCAAAGAGGAAGAAGGACTGGGTAAATGGAGGGAAAATAATATGGCAGTTAAAAGTTAAAGGTAAGTCACACTTCTTTCATTATCTTATTATGTGACCTTTAGAAAGTCACAGAAACTCTTAGAGTCTTAGTGTCCTCATTTATGAAACAGTGATTGTAATATTTGCCTCATATGGATTTTTGTGAGGACTAAAACAAGATAATTGAAAGTAAAGTTTTTCATGGGACATACACATGGAAAGGAGCCCACAGTATGAGATAATCATATTTATATGGGTTTGTCTTTGTGTCCTCTATTCTGTACTATTGATCTACAAGTCTATTTTGGTACCAATACCATGCCATTTTTGTTACCATAGCTCTGTAGTATAATTTAAGATCGGTATTGTGATGCCTCTTGCTTCACTTTTCTTGCTATGGATTGCTTTAGCTATTCTGAGTCTATGAAGAATCATGCTCTTGGTAGTATGGCCATTTTGACAATATTAATTCTTCCTATTCAGGAGCTTGGGAGATCTTTCTATCTTCTAAGGTTTTCTTCAATTTCTTTCTTTAGCATTCTGTAGTTTTTATTGTAGAGGTCTTTCACCTTTTTTGTTAGATTGGTTACAAGGTATTTTTTTTTTTTTTGAGGCTATTGTGAATGGAGTAGTTTTCCTAATTTCTCTTTCAGTGGATTAAAGATAGCCTATTCCACAAATGGTACTGGCAAAACTGGAAATCCATATGTAGCAAAAGGAAATTAAAACCTCTATTTCTCACCCCGCACAAAAATCAACTCAAAGTGGATCAAAGACTTAGACACTAGAACAGAGTCCCTGCACCTAATAGAAGAAAAAATAGGGCCAAATCTTCACCATGTCGGAAGAGGATCTGACTTCCTTAACAATACTTCCAAAGCACAAGAAGTAAAATCAAGAATCATTAATGGGATGGATTCAAATTAAAAAGCTTCTTTTCAGCAAAGGAAACACTTAATAGCATGAGGAGAGAGCCTACAGATTGGGAGAAAATCCTTATCACATGCACCTTTGATAAATCATTAATCTCTAGGATATATAAAGAACTCAAAAAACTTAACACCAACCAACAAACAAGCAAACAAACAAACAAACAAAAAAATAGCCCAATCAGTAAATGGGCTAAGGAACTGAACAGACACCTCACAGAAGAGGAAATACAATTTCTCTAGCAATTAGAGAAATGCAAATCAAAATTACTCTAAGATTTCATCTCACTCCTGTCAGAATGGCAATCATCAAGAGTACAGGCAACAATAAATGTTGGCGAGGATGTGGGGAAAAAGGTGCACTCATACATTGCTGGTGGGACTGCAAATTGGTGCAACCACTATGGAAAGCAGTATGGAGATTCCTCAGAAAACTTGGAATGGAACCACCATTTGACCCAGCTATCCCACTCCTTGATTTATACCCAAAGGACTTAAAGTCAGCATACTATAGTGACGCAGTCACATCAATGTTTATAGCAGCTCAATTCACAATAACTAGACTATGGAACCAACTTAAGTACCCTCAATAGATGAATGGATAAAGAAATGTGGTCTATATACTCAATGGAATATTACTCAGCTTTAAAGAAGAGTAAAATTATGGCATTTGCCAGTAAGTGATTGGAGTTGGAGAATATCATGCTAAGCGAAATAGACCTATCCCACAAAACTAAAGGCTGAATGTTTCCTCTAATATGCAGATACTAATTCACAATAAGGCAGGAGGCACTAGGGAAGAATAGCCTTACCTTAGATTAAGTAGAGATAAGTGGTGGAAGGGGAGGGGAGGGGATGTGGGGATAGGAAAGATAGTAGAACAAAACAGCATTATTATCGAATGTATATAGGCAACTACATGACCAATATGATTCCGCAACACGTGCACTCAGAAAAATGAGAAATTATATCCCATCTATGTATGATATATTAAAGTGCATAAATACATTCTACTATCATGTTT
This sequence comes from Urocitellus parryii, assembly GCF_045843805.1. Taxonomy (NCBI): domain Eukaryota; kingdom Metazoa; phylum Chordata; class Mammalia; order Rodentia; family Sciuridae; genus Urocitellus; species Urocitellus parryii. Next base: position 105,044,471 of record NC_135539.1, read on the forward strand.
TTTAATTAAAACAAATTAAAAATTTTTTTTTAAAGGAAAAGAAAGGAGCCCACAGGGTGTGTGTGTGTGTGTGTGTGTGTGTGTGTGTGTGTGTTTTAGAGGTCACATGTTGAGGGTAAATTTGAGGTTCAAGTTTTTTTTGTCTAATCAATCAATGCTGAGCTATCCTTGGAAAGAGTTCATCCAATAAGAAGAGGGAACCAGTTATAAACTTGATAAGAAAATAAAGCCTATGATTGGAGGGAAAGAGTAAATCTGACCCACTCCCTAGTTCAGCCATAGAAACTCATGTTCAGGCCCTGGGAGAAAAGTTAGATATGTAAACTAAAAGAAAGATTTTGGGAAAAAATCATTAGATTGGTCAGTCTGAGCTGCTTAAAAAAACAAACACCAAAACAAATGAAAATTGGTAATTTATAAAGAACAGAGATTTATTGGCCACAGTTCTGGAGGCTAAGTCCAAGATCAAGGTGGCTGGAAGATTTTGTAGTCTAATAAGGAATGCTCTTCGCTTCCAAAATGGTACCTCTTTGCTGCATCTTTAGATGAAGACAAACACTGCGCTCTCATAGGGCAGAGAGCAGAAGGTAAACAGGGAATAAGAGCTTAATGCTGTGTGAAGACTCTCTTATAAGAGCTTCCATTTTATTCACAGTGGGATCTACTATCTAATCACCTCTAGAAGTCCCACCCCTTGGTACTATCATATTGATCGTTAAGTTTCATCACCTGAATTTTGGAGGGGTCACATTAAAACCAAAGCACACACAACACTGGTGAAGATGTCAGGTTCCAGGCAGTACTGCACTGAGACTGCACTGAGCCTTCCAATAGATGGTAGCTTCAAAATGTGAGAAAGTTGGCCTCACCAAATCTGCCACAAACCACAGCCTGCTCTGGCAAATTGAGGATTCTAGTAATGGTGTTGAGCAAGAGTTGGCAAAGGTGGAAACAGTGCTTCATGAGAAACCAGCTTGGCACACATCTACTGGTTCTCAGCAGAGGCAGCAGGCGCTATATCCAGAAGGGATAGTTGCTGTGCTCACCCAAAGCAATTGTATCCAGTGGATTGGCAATGATGCCTAGTAGAAGACACAAAGTAACTGAAAAAACCTGTACATTCCCGAGTACTAGACACCACAGGGAACATCCAAAAGAACTATACTCAGCGGGTGTGGTGGAGTTGAAGGGAGGAAGATGGGGAGAATGTTCTATTGGCTCAGAAGGATTTGCAAAAACAGAGAAAAGCAAAACCAATGAGAGCTCTTTGTATTCTATGGGACAGTATCATGTCCAGAGCTGATGAAAACTGAGGAAAGTCTGGTTTTCTGAAGACATCAGGGTAGGTCAGAAGCTGGTTGAATGCCCATGCTACAAGAAGTTCATGAGCAGAACTGATATCACTGAGGAGAGAAGGTGGTAAAAGTATCCTATGGACTCTACCTTCAATCATACTTTCAAAAGTTTAAATCAATGGTTTAGACAAATTCTGAAGAACATACTTATTAATTTTATTAATACATATGGGATAACTTCTAACAATGACAGATGACAGGCTCTTACTCTGTGGCAAGTACATATGGCTCAGGCACAGCATAGGTGAAAAAGAGACATTTTAATGTACATAAATTTCAGTATATAAAAAATATTGCAAATGACCACAAAATAGTAATGTCCTTTTAAGAGGTATTAATAGTATCTTTTAAAAGAAAGAGGTCCCAGGAGCAGTGGCACATGCCTGTAATTCAGTGACTCAGAAGGCTGAGGCAGGAGGATCACAAGTTCATGGCCAATCTCAGCAACTTAGCAAGATCCTGTCTCAACATAAAATAAAAAAATAAAAAGGACTGGGATGTGAGTCCGTGGTAAGGTGCCTCTAGGCTTGATTCCTAGTACCAAAAATAAGTAAGTAAGTAAATAAATAAATAAAATGAAGGAGGTGGATTTCTTGTCTTATACCATAGTGTTTAGAACACCCATGGATCATGTTGTCTAGATGCCATATTTTAAAAGAGAAATGAAGGAAGAATAGTATGTCTCAAAGAAGATAGGTAGGCCAGAAAAACAACTCCAAATCAAGTTCAGTGAAGTGCTGTTTGAGGCTTTTCTTAGTCTAGAGGGAGATTTTTGGTCTGGAGAAGAAAAAGACTCAGTGGGAAATATTATAGTTTAAGAGTGATTAGATTTGTTTTTGAGGCCCCCCCTCCAAGGGGTAGAACTGCTACTAGTGGATGAAGATGTTTAGAAACAGATTTTCACATGCTGTAAGGAAAGTTATTTCTCAGAGAGATGTGCAGAATTAGAATGGGCAGCCTGAAGAGGTAGTGAGGCCTTTTCACTGGAGAGGATAGCCAATCCCAGGTGCACAATCACACGGCAAGAGCATGACAGAGGAATTTTGGTGTTTAGATGGGGTTCAACTAAATGGGCCCTTTTCACTTGGAAGTGGTTCAGGTTTAATTAGCTGAGATCACGCTACTGACTTAGAGGGCATCCAGCTGAATTTCATAGCTATCTTTGATATCCTCAGTGGGTAGAAATAAAATATTGATTGTGTTGATGAAAAAAAAATGAGAACATTTATAAAAGCCATGAAAATGTGAATTCTAAGTCAAACATTCTATTTGTTTTTTTATAAAGATATTTAAAATTATAATTTTTTCAAAATAAAACGTGTACATGTTATGGTTAGATATGAAGTGTCCCCCAAAAGTTCATGTTAGACAATATGTGCGTTTTCAGAGGTGATGCAGTTGGGTTATGAGAGCTTTCACCTAACCAGTGGATTAATCAACTGATATGGATTAACTGAGTTGTAACTGTAGATAGGTAGGATGTGGCTGGAGGAGATAGGTCACTGGGAGTATGGCCTTGGGGTTTATATTTTGTCCCTTGTGAGCATAGTTCTCTATTTCCTGACTGTGATGTCCTGAATGGCTTTCCTCACCACACCCTACTGCCATGACGTTCTCTCTCTCTCTAGGCCCAGATTCATGCAGTTGACCGTCTACGGAGTGAGTCCTCTGAAACAGTGAGCCAAATACACTTTTTTTCCTCTAATCATTTTTGTCAGGTTTTTTTGGTCACAGCAATGAAAAAGCTAACTAAAAACAGAAAGTACAAACATAATGGCGAACTTGATGTAAATCTACTAATGTCAATGTCAATGACCACATGGTCACAATACTACTACCAGGATCCAACAGCCTGTGCACCTCTGAAGGTTTTAGTTGGACCATTCCTACACCAACTGGGAGAATATAACATCTGTACGCTGCACACTTGCCTTATATTTTAACTATTTGTATCTGTATGCTTGTTGCACCATGGCGCTCAGTCATCTTGAAGTAGGACTATGTGAGATTTAGTTTTGGATCCTAAAAAACTCCCAGCCTAGGTCTTTATATACAGATGGTGTCTAATGACTATTTACTAAATTAATAAAAAAAATTTTCTTAAAATTTTTTTAAAATATTTTTTTTAGTTGTAGATGGATACAACACCTTTACTTTTTATTTATTTATTTTTTGTGTGGTGCTGAGGATCAAACCCAGTGCCTCACCCATGCTAGGCAAGTGCTGTACCACTGAGCCATAGCCCCAGCCCTCAACAAAATTTCTGTTAAATAGTTTCCAAGAAAATGAGGTTTGAATGCCAAAAATTAATTCAACAAATTATTTGGTACCATATATATCATATATTTCTGAGTCTCATTCACCTGTTAGAATGAGATTAGTCATCTGAATTGAAGGAATAATTATGGCATGAAAAAATAATTCCCATGTTCAAAGGAAATCAACCATGTTCAAATTAAATTTATTTGGCATCTATTTAGAACCTACTGTGTGACAGTCACTGGGCCAGGCTCTGTAGGGATTGCAAAAATGAGTACAATATGAATTAATATTGTGAGATAATGTGAGAGCTCACTAGTCTTTGAGGTGTCCCCCAAAAGTTCACGTTAGACAATGTATGCATTTTCAGAGGTGATACAATTCGGTTATGAGAGCCTTATCACTTTTCCCTTTATCAACAGCATCTGTATGAGAAAGGAATGGAAACTTTGGAAACTGAGGTTGAGAAGCCTAAGAAGACGGAAGAGAGAGAGAGAGAGAGAGAGAGAGAAGGAAGTGGAGGAGGAGGAGGAGGAATTAAGAGAGAATTCAGAAACATTATGTGGGCTGGAGTCCTAGTAGAGGAATGGTTAGTGAACATTCCCTGGTGACATAAATGCATATTTAACTCTTAAAAATGGAGCACTTGAGGGCTGGGATTGTAGCTCAGTGGTATAGTTCTTGCCTTGCACGTGTGAGGCACTGGGTTCGATCCTTAGCACCACATAAAAGTTAACAACAATAACAACAAAAAGGCATTCTGTCCATATAAATAAATAAATAAATAAATAAATAATTTAAAAGGAGCAGTTGAATGTTTAGTTTTTCTATCTGCTCTGAGGATGGCCACATGAGCCTCTTTGTCATTGTCGTTGAAATCTTCAGTGAAGTCTGCTCTCTAGAAATTTGTTGAGTGAGAGATATTTAGAGCAAAATGAGGAAAAAGGGTCATTTTTCATTTGGAGGTCCACACAAAGTACAAGATGTGTGAACAGATGTATAAGATGATCTCTAAGAAAGGTTAAAATTTATCTGAAGCAGCAGATAGGGACCAGCAAGCTGAAGTGTGTGATTCTCAGAAAACTCTGGAAACACTGGGACACACCTGAGTTTCTTCCTAAAAGGTGAAAGGAGATTTGAACCAGTTTTTACTTGTATTCTAAAGGACTAGGAAACCACAGTTAGTTGGACAACTAGGGTCAAACAGGAAGCTGACGTATTGTTTCACAAAGAAAACAGAAATACAATTTGGTAAAGCAATCACATGTGGGGAGTGGAATGAACAAGAATTCAAAAACACCCCAAATTCCTTGAGGGTATGGAAAATGACGTCGATGAAGGGAAAAGTGATAAGTGACAGCAAGAGAACACTTTGGACCAAATGAAATGATCAACCATCATAGAGTGTTTCAGAGGAGATATCCTCGAAGTTGGAAGGCCAGAGGCTCAGTAAGATTTGGGGATATAAATAGGAGCATTAGGTTCGTGGTGATCATGGAAGCCATGAAATAGAAGGCTTTGTAAAGATTGATGTGTGATATCCAAAATAAAGAAATGATAGAAAGCTAAAGATAGGCAGGATGAGGAGGCAGGAAACTAGAAAGAGAGCCAAGAAGTTGACACAATGGAATTCCAGAAAGAAGGGACATTTGATAAGTGATTAATCCACAGGATCAAGTGCAGTAAAGAAATGAGAAGGAAATAGAGGAACATGAAGCCTCTTGGATTTTCATTAGCATGTGCATACAAAAGTACTTTACTTTTGTATGTAGATGAGTAGTAGTCAAGCACCATGACTGTGATCAAATCATGATCCTGTTGTGAGAGATGCAGAGACTTTAGAAAATATTTATATTCTCAAAACTATTCCTATGGAGTTTCCAATCTAAAAGGTAAGGAAAAGATTTGACCAGCACAAATACATACTCTAATTGAATTGTTATGACAGCTTTTGCATAGTATGAGGCATTTCCAAGTTCTAGCTTATGGCCTTTAAAAGAATATTTGCGGAAAATAAACTTGAATTCAACTAAAAATTTCTTCCACTAGATTAAGAAGTCCATCGCTTTTAATGTCAGCCTCAGGACATGGGCAAAATGTAGACAACTTCTGAGCCAGAATGTAACAGGAGTGGCCTCTAGTGCAATTACCAATATTGTCCTCCTTTCCTTTGAAACTTCTTGAGCCGTCTTTACTGTCCACAGTTGTATCAGCATTCTGGTCTTCTTAGCTCCCACCAGAATCACCCGTTCAGCTCTGCTTATAACAATCTAAAGCTTTTCCAGCTTGTATCACTAAACTTTCCAAAAATTCTCTCCACAAATTCCAAAAAGCTCCAAAAGCTTCTGAACCACCCAGTCAGGTTAGTCATGGCAACAACCCCACTTCTGGGTACCATTTTCTGTTTTGGTCAACTTTTTTGCTGTTGTGACCAAAAGACCCGACAAGAACAATTTTAAAGGAGGAAAAGTTTATTTGGGGACTCAAGGTTTCAGAGGTCTCAGTCCATAGACAGCATGCTCCATTCCTTGGGGCTTGAGATAAAGCAGAACATCATGGCAGAAGAGTCTGTGGGAGGGAAGTGGCTCAAAGTATTGCATCAGAAAGCGGGCGGGGCGGGGGTGGGTGGGTAGAGAGAGACTCTCCACTTTCCAGATACAAAATATATGCTCAAAGGCACACACCCAAGGACCACTTCCTCCAGCCACACCCTACTCACAGTTACCACACAGTTAATCCCCATTAAATGGGGATTAATTCACTGATTGGGTTAAAGGTCTCATAACCCAATCATTAACCTCTAAACCTTCATACATTGCCTCAAACATAAGTTTTTTGGGGACCCTAATTGTTAAACCATAAAACTGAGATATACATGTAAAGAAGCACTGTGTTTAATCCACATCCCCAATATAAAAAAATTTGCATTTAAAAACCAAGTAGGAAATTGGCAATGTGTATATCTGTTTGCTGATGCTTTGCAGAAAAAATAAACCTTGTTCTGATTCTTATCATAGACATTCTTATTTTCCTTCCCCCAACTTCTCAATGGAAAATTTTCTTTGGCCACCTGCCTCTGAAGATGTCTCAGTTGTTGCCAAGTGGTTCATCCCTCTTTTCTCTCTTCTTTCCTTTTCGGTTTTTCCATGTCCCAATTCCTGCTCATTTCTTTGCTTCTTCTGTACAGAATTCTTGTTATTTCTTTACTTTTTAGGTGTTTACCTTCTACTGATAGGAACGTAGGAAAGTTATGCAATCACCAATCAGATATAAATTCCATCTTTCATTAGGTGACAGTAAGGTGAACAGTTGCATGGAAATGATGGAATCGAGAAACTAAGAATGAAGTATAGACCCTCTGTTTTCGATTTTTATAATTCTGTTCAGGCCCTGGATTCAGTTTAGCTCATTGATAATGGGTGGTGGTGGCCTTGACAATGATTGTAGTGAGCCTCCAACTCTAGGCAGTGTAATAGACCAAGGACCCCAACTGCTGTGCTCTGAAGTCCATCCACAGGCTTCTTTGGCCAATGACTGAATGTGGTAGGATTATTAAGGTAGGTTGGGTCCTAAGAGACACCAGACTCCTCTGATTCTTGACTTTGTTTTGAGGGTTCCCCAAGGTTTAGCTGAACATTCTTTAAACTGCATGGCAATCTAGCATGCTTCCATCCAATCTGTACCCCTCTCCTTCCCTGTGGGTCGGGCTAGCATCTCTGTCTGGTGACTCTTCCAGCTTTTCCTGTGTCCTTCAGCATTTTCCACCACAGGCCATTCCTTTCTCTAAAATTCTTGCACCTGTAATCTCATCTTGGCATGTGCTTTTCAGAGGCTCTGGATTAACCCATACACCTAGCAAAGGAGCAAAACTTACATTGCTGCAGGTCCTAAACCTTGGTATTCTCACTACCATTTGGTTCTGCTCATACAAGCCACATCAAAATAATTGGATGAAAGTTATCTTATTTGCAAAGGGGTTGGTGGTGGCTAGAGAAGCAAATCTGGTAAAGAGTTGACAAGATTTTTATTGAGACTTGTGATCAGAAAGTCAGATGCTGGAAAACCTTTGCTGAAACCTTACACTTCACTGCATTTGTCTGGCATTGTGTTTCTGTCTCCTACTCACATTTCACACAAGGATGGGACTGAGTGAATGAGCCTTGGTTGGGTAGAGACTGATTCTCTGATCTCTAGCAGATTTATTCAACATTGCCTGCATATTTGAGGAAAAAGACTGACTCAGTATTACATGAAATTGTCTTGACTCAGAGAAGAGAAAGTTAAAAATATTTGGTCTGCTACAACTGATCTATAAAACTGTGAGATAAAATTTTTCACTTATCAGATTGGCAAATATTTAAAAGATTGAGCTCATCCAGGGCCAGTGAGGGGATCAAGAAATAAGGAACTTCTTTATCCATGCTGGGCCTATAAACAGGCAAAACCTTTTAGTAAGATTAATTTGCCAGGATCTATGAAATTTAAAGATGGACATGGGTTACGGTCTATCTTATGTTGTAATCTTTCCTACAGAAATGTTTGTACAGGAGTGCAAAGATCTATATACAAGGATATTGTTAATCATAGTGCTGTTTTTAATAACAATACAGGAAGCAGTATTGGTGGCCAGCGAGATGAGAATAGTTAAATAAATTATAATACATTGATACCATGGAATATTATATAACTATGAACAGAGCTGCCACTAGCCCAAAGGCCACCTTTGCATATATTAGAAAAAGATCCTTTCTTTCTAGGTGAACAAAGTACACGCCAAGGAGCAAAATTTGTTGAATGGAGCAGAGACTGAATTTTAACTCTCATATTTACTCTCCCCTTCAAGTTTCTTCTTTACAGTGCATAACCTGAACAATTTTTTTTTAAAAAACTTAGGTGTTAGAAATGAAGAGAAAGAATTATATATGATCATATAGAAGGCTGTTCATGATCCTGTTCATTTTTTCTTCCCAAAGGGGAAAAAAAAGGAAAATAGAAAAGAAAGTAGAGAATGTATTGCTTATCTATTACTTTATCATAGATTTCTCTAGAACACAATTCTTAAAAACAACAAGTAGTATGACTCAGGGTGTATCTCAGTAACAGAGCACTTGTCTATCATGCCTGAGTTTGATTCTCAGCACCACAATAAAACAAAATAGCCCAAATATTTGTAATCTCATAGTTTCTGCAGGTCAGGATTCTTGGTACCACTTACCTGGGTCCTTGGGCTCAGGGTCTCTCGCAAGAGTACAATCAAGATGTTAATGAGGGTCATGGTCATCTCAGGGCTCCACCATGGAAGGATCAGCATAAAGTCCACTTGTGGCTGTTGTCAGGATTTTGTTTCTTGTCTGCACTGAAGGCTTGGGTTTCTCAGTGGAGGAACCATTGGAGACTGCCTCTCAGTTCCTTGATGCCATAGTTTGGATCTACAATGCCCCTCAAAGACCCATTTGTTAAAGGCTGAATCATCTCAAGCTTGGTGCTACGGGGAGGTGGTGAAAACTCTAAGAGGTAGGACCCAGACGGAGATCTTCCAGTCGTTGGGGGAAAGACCTTGAAAGGGATTGTGGAGTCTCTTTTGCATCTTGAGGTGAGTGGTTTGGCCATATGATGCTACCATGATGTAGCGTGCTGCCTTGCCACAGACCCGAAGCAGTGGGAACAACTGGTCATGGGCCGAAACCACCAAAACTGTGAGCCAAAGAAAACCTTGCTATAGTAATGGAAAGCTGACGAATAAACTTGGCTTCTCCGGAGGGCAGCTCACAAGATGGCAGCCAGCTTCCTTCAGATTGAGAAAAGCTGAAGAAGGAGCATGAACAAAGGGAAGTCATAGTCTTTCTCAGCACAATCTTGAATGTGATGGGAAGTGATGATGTCCATCACTTTTGCAGTTAATTAGAACCAACTCCCTAGCTTCATCCCACACACAAGGGACACAGATACCCAAAAGTTGGGGGTATTTGGAACCATTTTAGTAGCTACCTACCACAGACAATATGTATTGGACTACTAATATGTAAATAGTTCTCCTAGGCAGAGAATCAAGGGGGTTTCATTTTTGAAAAAGTCTTCCGAATGTAAGGAAATTTTGTAAGAATAATACAAGGACCTCCTATACATCCGTTTGTCCCAATTAACTCATTGTTTCTATTTGGTTCAATTTGCTGTGTCATTCTTTCTGTCTCTACAAATGTTCATATATACACTCGTTGATTTTTTTTCTTTTTGAACCATTTGAGAGTAAGTTAGTATACCCCTTTGCTTCTCAGTAACTCATTTATTTTCTATGAACAAAAACAGTGAAATATTAAAATCAGGAAATTAAATATTAATGATGTATTATTACAGAATCTATATTCAGATTTCCCAGGAATTCTTTTGTAACTATTTTCTTTTTTTTTTTTTTTTCTTTTTTGGTCTAGGATCTAATCCAGGATCATGCATTTCATTGAGTTGCCAGGGCTCTTGGGTTTCGTTTAATCTGGAACATTTCTGTGTCTTCCTTAATCTTGACATTTTTTGAAGAGTTCAAGCCAGTTATCTTATAAGTCATTCCTCAATTAGGGTTTGTTTGCTGTAATTAGATTAAAGTTACCCATCTGGAGCAGAATACTGCAAAAGTGTCGTTCAAGAGGGGTGCTTTTCATAAGAAGGTATGGTTGGAATTTGTTATGATGAAGATTTACCTTGTAATTAAAAATGAAGACTCTAGAAAAGCGATTGCCTCTTTTCCCATTATCACCAATGATACCACTCCTTCCTCTAATGAATAACAGGATGTGACTTTAGGTGTTTACAGTGGATACCGACCAAGAGGTTCTTCATTCTCACCGCATTCAGATCGCAGCACTCGCTTGGAAAGTCGGAGCGGGGATGGCGGTCCTCATTTAAATAAATAAATATTTTGAAAATGAAGTTTTATTACAGGGAATGACTTAATGATCTTGAACGGGTATCAACTGCGATGGGGCGACATCAGCTCAACTCTGGTTCCTGCCAAGGGTACCTGGCCAATGACAACAGTAGAGATTTAGCCACTCTTCAAAGGACAAAGAGAGCGTTCTAATTTTAGAATGAACGTTTATTAGTGCTTCAGACCAATGGGTGACTCCTTTTAAATGCTGCAGCTAGAGGAAAAAGAATTCAACCTAGGGCAACTTCATTTTTAGTGAGGAGGAGGAGAAGAAAGAAAAGAAATGGGGTTGAAAGAGAAGGACACCACATTAGAGAGTGAATTTGAAAATGTGTCTCATTCAAGATGTGCTGTTTCTCACTAACCCTTTGATGTCTTCTTGATCGTGTGTGTTTGTACCTTTTATGAGGCCTGGCCAGGGACCTCAGCCTTCTGGACAACGGCCTCCTGGGAAGAGCACGCCTTACAGATAAGCAGCGCAATCAGAGAGTGCTTAGCCACTGTCAGCTTTGGGGTTTTGGAAGTGGAAAGGGTGGGGGGGCTCTTTCTGGAATGTTCCATGCACACCCAACATACGAACTCCTGCCATCTTCCTCGTGCCATTCGTCAAAAGGATCCAGACATCAGCCTTGGGGTGGCAAAGCACTGCCCCTCAGCAAAGTTGAATTCTGAGCTTGGATTGCTTGGCTTGGTTGCATACAGTTGTTCTCTTTCTCTCATGAACAGAAGGCTGGATTTTTGACCTCTGTTGGCACCAGTTCCCAATATTCCCTTCTCCAACTGGCTCGGTGCAAGGTCGGAAGCTGCCACACTCACTTTCCACCCCTTGATTCTCATCTTATTATCAGATTTTTTTTTCTCCCTCTCTCCTTCACCGGAGACTCTGGGGAGGGGATTGTTTTGGCTGGAATTTGACAAGGCACAGGTGGTTTAACCAGCTGCAAGTTCTTTAGTTCTTGTTGGCCGCCCACCAGCTCTTGGTCTTTTCACAGTTCTTTCTGTGGTGGTGGTGGAGGAGGAGGAGGGGCAGGAAGGGACAGTAGGGCCTTGATGTTGTTGTTCAACATCAGCAGCTGTCTCAGGTTGGCATGGAGTCCGGAGTGTTCTTCGGGAAGGTTTTTTTTTTCTTTTCTCTCCCCTTTTCTTTTCTTGTCTTGAAAGTGGAAGGGAACAGCCCCAAAGTGACAGCTCCGCCTGTGTCTTGATCCATTGGCTCAGGGATGTCAGGGACAGGCGCATATCCCTGTGCACTTGTACCTGGCTCCTGCGCTCACATGGTCCCACTCTCAGCCTCAGAGAAACAGGCTCACGCTCAGCCGCCTGCCTCTTCAGTCCTGGGCTGGTTGGAGTCCAATGACACCAGCATCGTCTCCCAAAATAGAAGAAAATAATCCTCTGCTCCATCTCTCAAATGCCTCTTTTTTTTTTTTTTTTTTTTTTTTTAGGAAAGAAAAAAGGAACTTAAAACTTGAAAGCGTTTTTCCTTCTTCCTCTTCCTTTCCCAGCATCTTTTTGATAGCAACAATAAAACACTTGAATGTGCTGTTTGACCTCTGGGGCCAAGCCCGTTTCACTGTTCTCTGCTCAGGCTTTTTTATTTTGAAAACATGAATCTGACCCCTTTCCTTCGTACGGCTTCAAGCCCCTGCTCAGGTTTCCTCAGACTTTCCTTCCTGTGAGGCTCTGCTTGAAAAGCCCGGGTGTGGGCTCCCCTTGATGTGTGGGCACTCGCCTCCCCCATTAATCACAACCGACGTGAAAGGGGAAGCCGAAGTGGCCCTTTCTTGGGTAATTCCTCTCCCCCTTCTTCCCTCTGATCCTCTGTTCATTTCTCGCTGCCCTCCTCCTCCCTAATCGCCTCATCCCTCAGCACTAGACACACACTGGAACCTTCCTATTGCCGTCAGCCGGTTGGAGCCAACCGAGGGCTGTCTAGCAAAACCTCCCCACACTGGAGGGGAGGCAAACGGCAGGGAGGCCCTGACGTGCTGCCAGGGGCTCTGACATCACCCCTTTATCCTCCTGCCCCTTTCTAGCTGCATGAACGGCTGATTGCTCTCTCGGTGAAATTGCTGGAACATCTCCTCGGATTCTCACACCACAACTCCTTCCTTATCCTTGTGGCCAATCCTGTGACATTTTTTTGCCAGCTACCTGACTGCTCCATGCCTTCCAACTCTGATTTGAGGCAGTCAGGGGGGTATGATAGTTCCATGAGTTCGTATGTGTTGCCTTGGGTTTTTCCAGCCCAATATCAGCAGCTCCTCCAGAGAATACAAGTCCATTAGCTGTTTAATAATGCTTTGTTGATATTCTACCCCTTTTCTGTTTGCTGTGCACACAGAGCATTTCTTTGAAACCCAAACAGCTTGGAATGAGGTGCAAAAAATTATTCAGGTAGAGGTGTGGGGAGGGAGTGGTGGGGGGTTGTGGATGGAGGAGCAAGGATAAGAAAGCAGAAATGTCACAGGTGAGGAAGGGGATGGGAAAAAGGAATGCAAGGAAGTGTTTCCCATTCCCAGATTCTCCTGCGGAAGGACACATTGATGCTGCTGTACTGTCATCGTGAGGTATGAGTATCCAGAACCTCAGAGACACACATTGTATAAACACACATTCTAAAGCCCAGTATAAATGATTTTTGGATTACCCACTGCTTTGGATTTTCCAGACCACCCCCCCCCCCCGTCTCGTTTTTTTTCCTCTTAATCTTCTTCACCCAGAATAACAACCAGGAATGGCTATTAGTTGATTTGGCTAGCACCAGAATTTTTTTTTTTGTTGTTGTTGTTTTAAAAACCATAATTCTATGTTCTATGTCATTGCAAAGTATTCATCACAGTTAGGGCGTGCTGGATACACCTGTCAATTCAATAGAGAAAATATGCCTTTCCTGTCTCTCTTTGCTTCAAGGGTCCAGGAATGCTCGTCTTCAGCGATATTCTTTTCCCAATAAGAGCTCACAACCAATCTGAATGCTAAATAATGTTGTCACGAGGTTGCATGGGCACTGGTTAAGATCTATGCCCAAACTATAATGAATCTCTCTTCTACATAACTGTTATTGTGGCCAAAATTGGTGAACAGCCCATCCTCCAGGGAGCAGTGGGAGGAGACCAGAATATTGTGTTGGATTCTGTCCTGGACATATCTTCGGCTAGACTCCTGGAGCAGTTTAAATCAAGGGCTGGGCTGAGCAGGCCTGAATGGCTTTCAAATGACAGATTTATGGAGGGAGGCCTAATTAGATCATGGTAATTTGTAGTGCCACAATATCTTTTGCTCAAGATCTCAAAACAAATTTCTGCCTTGAAAGGTGGGCAAAACAAAGATCCACAAATGTCAAAGGATGCTGTCAATGTCACGGAAAAAAAAAATCCTCGGGCAGCGTGGATATCAGTTACACCTTGCATTTGTAAAACATTCTACCGTTTTGCTACACATGCATATAATTTTATCTTATTCGAGTATCACCAAATTCTGTAGGAGAGGGGTTAGTATTTTTCCCATTTTAGAAAGGGGATAAATGGAGATGGTTAGGTGACTTGCCTGAGAAAATACAGTAGTGAGGTTGACTTTTATATATTTCATGTCGATCAACAGGATTTCTGGAGAAATGGGGAGACTCTAAGCATTAGGGAAAGAAAGAAACCTCAAAATGTTGAGGTTCCACATCTAATGACTCTACAGAAAAAAGTAGGGTTGGGGAAGACCAGCTGCTGAAGAGGCAAACTGAAGAAGAGCAGGAGGAGGGCTGGGGGTCCATCCAGGTTGAAGGCTTAAAACAAACTTCCAGCAAAAGTGTTAAGAGTACACAGACACCTGGAGTTCACACATCATGATACAGTCTTGGCAAAACAAAAACAATACAAAACAAAACAAAAAACACTTTCATATATATACGTGACCATGACAGGACTGTGGTGGCATGTCAGTCATTCACAGACAAGAAGTATGGATACCCTGAAAGAACAGGAGCAAAAATGACAACAGATGAAATTCCTGAGTGCTCTCCCCATTGCATCTCCTTCATAGACTGAAATAGAGAGACTGAGATAGAGACAGCAAGAGAGAGAGAGGGAGAGAGAGAGAGAGAGAGAGAGAGAGAGAGAGAGAGAGAGAGAGAGAGAGAGAGAGATCCCTGACCTGCCTGGTGAGATCACCCATGGCAAGTGACCATTCACCTATTGAAATCATTGGGAATCCACTTCCTCTTGGCTCCTATCATTGTAGTTGGGGTGATGCATAGATTTTTGACTTTAAGCAGTTTACTGTGCAGTAAGAGAGCTAAAATCTGTGCCTGTATAATAATGAACAAGGTAAGAACAGAGTAAATGAACAGAGTAATACCTATTTTTAAAAAGCCTTGCTGGGTCCTTTGTTTGCTAGACTAGCTTATAATGGGCATCATCTGGATCTTTTATAAGAAATGGATCGAGGCTTATTCTTTTTGGTTTCCCAGCAGGACTCTGAACATGACTGATGCTCATAACTATTTGCTGACATCCAGATGATGGTATTATTCCTCCTTTTGGTTTCTAGAGATTTCTTACTGAAATTGATCTTAATAGACAATTGACCTATATCAGTAGTTGGAGTGTTTATTTTTCTTTGTGCATCTTTCTCTCTGTCTGTCCATCTCTCACTATGAACACTTTGCCATTTGGAAGATGGAGCCCAGTAGGTATTGGCCCGTCATCATTAACTACGATGGCAGAAAAGTTTCATTTTCTAACACTTGAATGTCCCCAGCATGTTAGGGCAAACTTAAATCACAGGTATACGTATGGTGACAAATACAAATACCTTCCTTCCTAAGGAGTAAACAAGAAGAAATAAAAGAGTTTCCCAGTGTCAGTGAGGTCATGTCCCATGGTCCTAGCCCAGGCTTGCCCTGCCTCCTCCGTAATTAATCCAAGTGGGCAGATAATGGGTGGGAGGCAGGTTTGGGGACCTGCTGAATCTCCAGGCAGTCTCCCCTGACTGCTTAAGCACATGGATTATGACAAGAAGCAGAAATTGCGGGCTTGGCAGATTCTGCTGGAGCAGGAGGGGAAGGTGATAGCCTTTTCCCAAGTCAGAGGAGGGCTGGGTATTGAATAAATCACAACAAATATGTGATCTGTCCTGCGAACGATATGAAAAATTAAAGACAAAGAAAAGTAGAAGACAGGGCTTCTCGAATGACAGAGCTGTGGAGAGGGCGAAGGGGGAGGCGGAGTGAGGGAAGGGGGCGAGGCGGCAGGAGGTGGGGCAGAGTGCTAAATTTGTGAGAACAACACTGATGCTATGTAGAGTCTGAACGGTGACATGTTTCCCTAGACCAGATGGCAGTTTTTGAGAGTTGTACTTGCATTTCTCTGATTGAGCAGACTCTGCTCAGATACTGTTATTAATGTTAGAACTCGGGACTGGGAATCCTGTTATTTTGCCAATGCAGGTTGACACTGTTTAGGTGAAAGGGAGTTCAGAGACTCAGAGATCCCAAAGAGATAGAAGGATGATTCCTAGGCGGTTGGTCCTGCTTCTCTATGACATGGAAGAAGGTTGCCTCCTCATATGAATTCTCAATGATGTGGAAGACAAATAGCTCTCCTCAATTGCCTGAAAGGATGTCACCTGCCAAAGGTGGGACTCTGTTTCTTATAGACTGAGTTGGAAGTGCAGAATGCTCTTTTACTCTCATTCAGTCCTACTAAGTTATTATCTTAAGGGTGAGTCCTCTGAAGATAATGATTTATATGTAATAAAAAGCAACCCTGAGGACAGTCGGGGATGGAAATGACCAGGTTAGATCTCCCTGTGAATAGATAACGTGTTACCTATAATAGATAATGTGATTCCTGTTACAAACCTATGGTGTATCTTAGAGGTCTGCCATGATTTCTTTCGCTAGAAGGCAAGGCTGAATAATTTTTCTTAGAAAACCCCAGGCAAGAGGGAATTCCAGAGAATCCTATCTCATCTTGACATTGGAATCCAAGGGCTCTCTTTCCAAGATCAAAGGAATTCAAGGGAAGCAATAAGAGAATTATTTCCCATATTGTGTCGAAATCTTCTTGAGATTGCTAGATAATGATGCATGCCCCATTCCTTTGTTCAGAGATGTCAGCCTGTGAATCAGAGGCCATGCTCCCTCTTGGTTTTAGTTGTCACTGATCCTATTTATAGTCATGGCCAAATGTGACCTCATCCTCTAGGTTTTACAAGCTCAGCAAAGTAAGGCCAGGTTCGCCTGGCCACAGGTCTCCCAGGAGTACCCCAGATGCTGCGGTGTGTCTTGTCAGCAAGGCCAAGGTTGTTCTCTTTCTGCTAGTCCTCAAATGGCTTTCAGCTCAGCACATCAGAGCACAAGGTGATGGGAGGAGCCATCGTTGAAATCAGAAAAAAATGGAAGTCCTGGAAATATGTACAAGAGTTGCTGATTTCTCTTTTCTCTTTACCTCATTTCTTTCTTTCTTTCTTTCTTTCTTTCTTTCTTTCTTTCTTTCTTTCTTTCTTTCTTTCTTTCTTTCTTTCTTTCTTTCCTTCCTTCCTTCCTTCCTTCCTTCCTTCTTCTCCTCCCCCCACCCCCGACCCGTCCACACTTTTTGAAGAACAGAATAAAGAAAGTAGAAAATAGTGAAACAGTGGTGGATTGGAGAAATCCCAGATGGAAGAATCCTTTTGAGACCGAATCACTTAGAGTTTCTAGAGATTCGGGGAGGAGCCAATCCTTTCTTAGAAGTATTTAAACACAGGAGCAGAGGTAGATGACATAGCCAAGAAAATAAACCCCTCTCCTTGGGAGGAGCTGTCGTGTTAGTGAGCTCTACTTAATTTCACACTCCATTTCTTTGGGCTTTGTGTTCAGCCAATCAGTAATTGCTTATGCCACGTGTGTGCCAGGTTCCCTTAGGAGTCACCTGTTATCTATTTTTTAAGGGAGTTTTCAACCTCATTTTGAATAAAACTGATCTAGTGATGACGCTCGTTTTATCTTCAAGTCCCAACTCCATTCCTATGACATGGTCTCATTCACTGAAGTCAACAAAAACATTTCCTTCTTCTAATCCAGGTCTTTAGTGAGCTGAGGATGGATCTAGAAATCCCTTCCTTCATCATATTTCATTCAAAAAATATTTACTAATCATGATTGAAGTCGTGTGTCTTCAAGTTGTCCAAGTCATAGGAATCAGTTGATCTGGTTTATTCAGTTGAAAAATCTGTTCAGACAGTTGTCAATAAAAGTTCTCTAGTCCGTCAAATTCTGTGGCTGCACACTGAGGTGGTCATGTGGGCGAGCTTGTGTGAGGTCTTGCACAGAATGGTTTCCACAGAAGTGGCCCACCAATTAACCCATGCCGACTAAAATGCAGGGCACTCAGAAAACCCAAAGAAACTGGAGGAAAACAACACAAGGATGAGAATAATTCTACCGTGTCCAGGTGAAAGCCAAGAATCTTATATCTGGGAAGAAGGGATAAGTTCTGTCCTCAGCTTCTACCAGTAAAAAATCACATTTGTAAAAACCATATTTAAGTCCCTTTATAAAGTCACAACAAGGTCACCATGCTAAAAAGAAATCCACCTAGACTTTTTGATGAGCATTTAAACTTTAGTTTTTCTAACATGAATTTAATCTGAGATAAACATGAATGATAGGAATAAAAGTAGCAGCAAGAGAAATATAAACATTCCATTTTTTTTTTTTTTTACGAGTGTCCCTATAAATGAAAATTCGAAGCACTTCTTTGCTTTCATTTTTTGGCAATTCCCACAGAAGATTGCAGCTGGACTGTCAGTGTGTCTACCACTCTTCAGCCCAATGTGTTTACAAATTGCCAAGTGATAGCAACCCCACAGCAGAAAGGATAGGGATTTCTTACAGAAATATTGGCCAACCTTTAAGTGCAGTGACATTTACTGATACTATATCCTGGGGAAAGAGAAATGAACTGGAAACTGTACATTGGGGTGATCATCAATGTCAACTGAGTCCGGATTTTTCTTCTCACCCTCCTCCAAATAATTTGGCTTTCAAAATTGCATCTGCTATTTTCCTTTTATGAGATACAACAATTATACAGGACCTAACTGGGATTTTACTTCTTTCTTTTTACTTCTAACCTCCTGAAGACGTCTTCATTTTGAGACAAATCTGGATATTTGACAGAACCAGTGTGAAAAAGGTTACTGACAAATTTCAATCACATAGGAGAGAGAGAGAATCCATCTTTGAGAATTAGGATACAAATTTTCTAGCAAATATTTCATTCCAGACTGTTTTCCTTACCACCAGGCAGTCAGTGAAAATGTATTGAAGAAATTCACCTTATTTTAATATTTACCTGAGTGAATATGAATATTCCTTAACCAATCGTGGGATTAATATGCCTCTGTAATTATGAAAGACTTATTGATAACCATGGTTAAAAGTGAGACATGAGAATTTTCACCATTCTGGAGCAGCCATCACCAGTGTTGGGGTCAAGGACATTGTGAATTTACAGAGGGATTTCAAGGGGCCAGTGACTCTCTGTGTCCACTACACATCATCTGTGTACAGAATGAATGTCACAGCATGCCAGGGGTCACAATGGAAAGCTCACCCCTAAAGATATTGGGACTCTTTCCTAGAACATAGAACTTTCAGGCTTTAATCCTGGGCTTTTGCCAGGTTTACTTGAAGAACAAACATCACCAGGTTACGCCCGCATCCCCATTACTAAACAGTAACGACATGATTTTTCATGGGCATGGGTTTTTGTCTCTTGGATACCTAGGGTCATGTCTATACATATGAGCCAGCTTAAACAAATACACCAACATCTACTTAATCTCAAGCAATAATTTCTCGAAAGTATTGACAAATTCCATTGGTGGCTTTCAAAATAAACAGCTGTTTGGTGAAAATTAACTACTGTTTCATCCTCTTCTTTACAGGACGAACAAGGGCTGGATATTTCTGTTTTCTGTAATGCTTGGTGTTTATTGAATTCAGTTTCACCTCTCTATATATGCAGCACATAAAGGTACACCCAGCCTGGTGTGGTGGGCACATCTGTAATCCCAGTGACTCAGAGACTAAGGCAGGAGGATTATAAGTTCAAGACCAGACTCAGCAACTTAGTTAGACCCTGTCTTAAAAAAAAAAAAAAAAAAAAAGATTTAAAAAGGGGTGGGGATGTAGTTGAGTGGGAAAGCACCCCTGGGTTCAATCCTTGGTACCAAAACCATGCCCTAACAATAATCATCATTTTTACTAAATTTTTTATCTTTTTAAGCATACATGACTACTAGGTTATTAGGTAGTCAAATGGTAAAATTCCCACTAAAACAGGAAGAGGACAGAAAAATACACACAGGTCTCATCTCCTTTAATATATTAGGCACTGTATAAGAAGTGATGTCCAGTCCTCTAAATAGTATCAGTTAGCGTCATCTCACTAAAGTGGGTTTCCATCAATACCAAGGCTGTCTTGGCTTTGCCTCAGCTGACCCTGATTGCAAAAGGAAGAGTGACCCGGTCACACCTAATGGCTACTTGCCTTCAAGCCACCAACCAAGTGTCCTGAAGCACAGGAATCTATCACCAGACTCATTAACCTGGTCACCTCCTTCCCCTCCCATGAGCTCCCCAGATTTACAGTTGGCCATTGCTCTCCCATTGCCTTATGCTCTCAGTTTGTTCAAAGCACATTCTAGAGGCCATGCACCTGCTCAGTACCCCACACTTCCCTCCTGACCAGCCGGTCCTTGCCAAGGTGCAGCTGAAAGTGAAAAGAGAAATATTTCCAAAATAAAATCTTCAGTGGCCCCTAACACCTATGCATGCTCACACACACATGCACACACACACATGCCTCTGAGTTGCCACCAGTGTCCATACTGTGCACAGGTACCCCTCTGCTCATGGTTCCCAGCCCTTCCATGCTTTCTGCCCCACCACCCCAAGCCCTCTGGCTCTGTCCAAGGACGCCATGCTGGCTGCTTTCTGAGAACCGCTCGGCCGCTGCCTTCCCTCTCTCCTGCTTGGAAGCAGCAGCCTCCCATCAGGGCTCTGTTTGCCAGCCCTGTACTGTACTTCATTAGGCAGCTCTATTTAATGGTTTCAACAAAAGCCATCATTTTAGCCCAACTGCCTTGACTAAATTAAAATTTCCAATCTCTGTTTTAGTGTTCTGCAACTGATGTATACATAAGCAAAACTGGTCAACATCTGCCAGGGGGTTGGCCAAAAGTTCTGTAAAGATGTACTTCACATTTCTGAAGCATGTGCAAAGTAACAGCGTCCTTATCCTCCCGAGAGCTCTCATGGTTTTACTTCACCATTTGTTCAAACACACTTTAGCTGCGTATGAGCCATACAGTTGATTCTCCCCTTGGTTGCCGTTTTATCTGTAGTGTCATTTTGAGTAATTGGGGTATGGTAGCTGATCAACTTACAGGTTTCTCATTGGCAGAAAGGGACCGTATTGGCACCAAGAAAGAATATGATGGGTCCTCTCGGTGCATAAGCAAGTGTCCCTCTCTTGCACTTGGCTACCCAAGGCCATTAGGAAATAAGCTTAATAAAGCCACCAAGTGTGTACGTCTTCCCTCTTCCTGGGCAGAGGGAGGCACCTATAGAAGAAACATTGCACACCAATGTGGAAAGATGGTCCATGTACATATTTAGTCAGTGATCTGTGAAAGTTTTTGAATTAGTTTTTAAAGCTTTGTTAAGACCAGAACGCACAGATGTTGAAAACAAGTTCAGATGTAGCGACAGATGGTATTTGATTATGAAGCAGACTGTTCATATAATACAAAGATGCTGCTTCTGCCATACACAAGTAACTGCAGAGAGTGCAGTAGAAATTTTGGAAGGCAGGCGGTTCGAGAGGGTCTTTGTGCAGCAATAACTTTCCCATTTTCCAGCAGGGCTAGAATTGGGATAATTTCCCCCCTTTTCTTTTCAATCTGTGCCTCTCTCTGCTCTTCCATGCTCGACCTGCCCATTCAGGCTCTTTTCTTGCAACCTTGGAACCGCCTCTCTCCTTTCAGGGAATCTTCTTACCTGGCCATCCTTTTTTTTACAACGATGCCCGGATGGCCTAATTGGAGGCAGGCTGGGTCTAATATTAGGACTAAATAGGAAGTGAGTGTAGACGTTTCCATATTCTAAGGATAAAAGACTTCTCATTGCTTATGCTTTGCCATGAGAACTCAATACTTTCTTTTCTTTTCTTTTCTTTTTTTTTTTTTTAAGGTTATAGGAATTGAACCCAGGGCCTTGTGCATGCTAAGCAGGTGCTCTGCCACTGAGCTGCACCTTTAACCCATTAATTACTAAACAGAATCTAGGATTATGGCTTCAATTGTGCCGTCACACACACGAGGCTGTTTGCTACCGCATAGCATGAACATCATTTAGACTCAGCTGCCTCTTCTGTAAAATGGGGCTAACAGTTGCTCTTTTTCTTCTTTCTCAGGTGTGCCGAGAAGATCATCTAAGATGCTGGATTAGGAAGTGCCTTGAGAAATAGGAAGTGCTACTTGTGACTGTCATTGTTAAGGTTGGAAGCACTATTCTGAGAACAGGAGGGTATGGGGGTCTTACACTGAAAGGAGAAATTGCCCTGCACCTTGGGAGTTCTCTATCAAAACTCCATTGTCAGAAAAATGCTGTAGCATCAGAATTTACACTCATTACATGACCTGAGGACAGCAGAACCCCTGGCTGAAGAGCTATGCCCATCAACAACTATTTTGTTTTTTTCACACTGGGCACTTGAGAGATCATGGTGCTACCAGCTCCTGACCCATGATGGTTCATTGGGGGAAAGTTCTGGTTGAAGTGCCAAGGAAGGAAACAAGCTTAGAAAACAAACGGAGCATTCAACAGCCTCAGATCTAGCCTCCTTTAGAATCCCCACTTGTAAATTCAGGTAAGTTACCAGCCTTGATCCTGAAGCATTTGGGGGCTTCGATCCTTTTCCTTCTCAACACACTTGTGTGTCATGGTGTTGGGGTAGGTGGGGGAGGGATGGGGAGAGGAATCAGGGCAGGCTCATTCCTGCACAACGCACAAACCCACTGCCTGCTTTTGCAATCCAAGTCTCTTGTTTTGAAGAGCTTACTATGTGCCAAATAATATTTAACAAACACAGATGAGCAGTAGGAGATGAGGGAAGGAACCAGCAAGCCAAAATATATTGGAGGAGATTTCAAGGGAATGTTGTCCATGACACAGCTCCAGTGGAGAAGGGGGTGTGGGTTGAGAGTGGAGAAGGGTTCCAGGATGGAGGTGGTAGGGGAAAGAGAGGAATTTTCAGGTGTCCTCCTGGAGTGGCAGCCCAGCCATGATGTTTTCCATGTTGCTCCTAAAAATACCTGTTTCTCTTTGGCTATTTTCATGGTCTGCAGACTAGGAGAACCAATCCAGTTTTATGAAGGGTCATGTTGATAGGCTAAATTACAACAAATACCTATGGTTTCTTTGACCAATAAGAAAAGGGATTTTGATTCACTCCTCAGTTTGAAAAAAAAAATCCCATTGTGTCTTTTTTTTTGCAGACAGCCCTGGTGACATAATCTGCATGGCTCAATTCAAAATTAAAATGTGTAGCCCCTTGTTCAAAAATTATTCAGAGTTTTAAGGGGGTAGCAGCAGAGTAGTAAAGCTAGCAAGAACCCTCTGGAGCACAGGGTCCTATTTGATGGCACTGGGTCCCTTGTGATGGCACGGGCTGCATGCTCATGAAGATGGCCCCCAGCGCAAGGGAGATAGAAAAGCAAAATTTTCTGATCAGCTTCCATCCTGAATTTTTGCAGCACTTGGGAGACTTCTGTGACTTCTGTTTGAGTATTAATTAAGCTTGGAGACACGTTTAGGGTGAGGCGGAAAATGGATGGTAGAGACCTAGTAGAAAGAGGGGTGGGGTGGACAGCAGGCTAGATGGGATTCAGAAGTCTTGGGTTTACTCTCAAATCATAAATCAGATTTATGAACTTGCCCATGAGAGAGAGAGAGATCATCAAGCCTGGTTGCTTCAAGTCTTCCCAGGATTGAGGTGATTTCAGGTTTGGAGAGAAGGTACAGAGTATTGGTAAGTTGGTGCTTGTGTTTGGTCCAGGTGGTGTGTACTGCAGGGTGATGGGAGATAAGTGATGAACTGATCTGCCAGTAAGGATTTGTGAGTCATTCTTGATGCTCAGCACCGTGGTGATGATTAGAGAGAAGCTGGTGCTTGGAAACAGGTGGACATATCCCCTCTCTGAGGATATCCCATTCCCCAGGCCCTAGAAGAATATTTAAGCGAAGGAAGTCAAGGACTTTGGAGGTACACAGACCATCCATGAATGTTCACTTGGATAGGGATACCATCTCTGGAAGAGGCTATTTTAACCTACCAGAATTACAAATAGCCATGAACTTGATGATGTACAGAAATAATATCTGTCTGCTGGTGAATCAGTGCCATTCTACCAGACAGCTCCGTTAGCTAGCAAGACACAGCTGCAGATGCAAAGCTGAAAGGTGGGAGAGGGGGCTGGTGCTGACTCGGACTGTCTTCTCTGTTCCTGGTCTGTTGTCTGACAGCTGCTTCTGATGAGCACCAATCAGGCCTTTGCTATCCCTCGCTCTGCTTCCCTGTCACTCCTACACTGATGGCTGCTATCACAGTGGCTGGCACCATTCTTCCCAAATGTGTCTGATTCCCAAATGTATATCCTCCTTTTGGGGGAAACTGTCCCCATGAAAGCTGGAGGGTTTAGCCAACCTATGTCTCAACTCCTACCCTACAGAAACTATGGGATACTGAATTTGTGTTGCTTCCAACCACTGCATTTTTGATGAATTGTTGTGTAACCATAAAAAATAAGACATTCTAATATCTCACTATCCTATGGTAACAACTGCCACTTATTAGTTGTCTAAGGTGCATCTGGCTTTGTATTGGGATATAGTGTCTTAATTCTCATAGCAGCCTGGTAATGGGAGTATTCTGAAGCCTATTTAAGAGATCATGAACCTGCAGTTCAGGTAACTTATTTATGAGCAAAGAATAAGAGATGGGATGAGGGATTTGAACCCAAATCTGTCTTATTCTAGTGCTCATGCCTGTTATGCGTGAAGGCAGTTTTCTTCTATTGTGATTCTTGATCTTCCTTTCCCAGCCTCTGCCTAATTCATTGCATTACAGGTTTTGTAGCATACCAAGATCCTGCTCTGTTCTTAAATTTCTCCTTTTTTTGTCTTGTTTTCTGAAAAGTGTTTGTTAGCCCTAGGCTATAACATGTACAAATCACCGGGTACCTAGCCCTCTCTTGAAGACACATTCCACACGATGCCCTGGGTAGGAGTCTCCTCAGCAGTCACCTTTTCTGCCTCCTGGGCTAAAGTTCCTTGAGCTGGAACATATTAGGCCCAAGGTTCTGCATGATGGCCACTGCACCAAGTGCCCGGGTCACCCTTCTGGACATTGCCATTGACATTGTAGTATGCATTATTTTTTTTAAGGCTTTGTAACAAATTAGCACAAATTTAGAGACTTGAAGACTTGCTTCAAGTCTCATGAGGAGAAATAATAAATAAATTTATTATTTCAGCATCCTCATGGGGAAGAGTCTGGGTGCTCTGCTCAGGGTCCCATGAAGCTGAAGTCAGGTGGTCAGCCAGGACTATGATCTCCCACAAGAATTGGGGGTTTTGTCCAGGTTCTCCAATTGTTGACATATTTCAGTTCTTTGTGGCTACAGGACTAAAGTCCCTGATTTTTTTGCTAGCTGGTGATGAAGGTTAACTTTCAGGGACACTTAGTGGTTATTCTCTGGCCCTTACCATGTGGCCTTATCCACAGACAGTTTACAACAGATTGCTCTTTCAAGGCTAGCAGGAGACTCTCTTCTAAGAGCTTATGCAATCCAGACCAGACACACTCAGGATAATATCTATTTCTATTAACTCAAAGTCAGCTGTTTAGGGACCTTAATTATTATTGGTAAAATACCTTTGCCTTTGCCATATAATGTGATCAAACCATGGAATTACCTCTTATCACAGTTATAGGTTCTGCCTATATTCAAAGTATGGGGACTGCACAAGACTGCACAATAAATGGGGAACTTAAGGGGTGTTCCAATACTGGGGACCACACAGAGTTGAAGAGAGGACAGCTACCTCTGAAGACTAGAGGCCTTTGAGATATTAGCATGTAGCTAATCATTAGCATGTCATTCTCCTCCCCCCACTTTGGTATCAGGGATTAAACTCAGGGGCACTCAACCACTGAGCCACATCCCAGCCCCTTTTTGTATTTTATTTAGAGACAGAGTCTCACTGAGTTGCTTAGTGCCTTGCTTTTGCTGAGGCTGGCTTTGAACTCATGATCCTCCTGCCTCAGCCTCCAGAGCCACTGGGATTACAGGCATGTGCCACCGCTCCCGGCTGCATGTCATTCTTAAAGATGCTAGAGAGACCTTCCATCAGGATGATGACTACTGCATAGCATGTTCCTCCAAGGCAGAATGTAAGACTGATCCTTGGGGTCCCCTAGTCCCAGGATATTTAAGACTCTCAGTTTGCACCTTCCCATAGTTTATTGTGATACGTTTTCCCTCCATCCATTTTATTCCCTGTATTCATTCTTAACTCATTACTGCTGGATCCTATTTTAAGCACTCACACAGAACATTGATTTAAGCATTAATACTATAAAGTAGATAGTATTATTATCCCTGCTTTGTGGATTGTGGAAGAGGTTGGGGAAGTTACCCAAGGTGGAACAGCTAGGGAATGGTGGAGCCAGCCCTCAAATTCAGAAGGTCTGATGGACAACAGGGCCACTAATTTCTTCTGCCCACATGGAAACCGGGCTGTACAATAATAACCCAGGCTCAGGAATAATACAGAGAAAGGCATAAAACATTTTGTTTGGAAAATATTCAGGGGATGTGGTACAAAAATTAAAATTTAAAAATTTAATCTAGGTGTTAGATAGTACATTAAAAACATCAACTAGTGCACAGGGGCTTCTATGAATAGCAACAGTATCTCCTCCACTGTAGAGGCAGCCACTTTTGCTGTACAATTTTAATTAATTTGTTGGGTGTTTCTGTAAGAGTCAGATGTTATTTGCTGACTTCCTGCTTTAAGAATGGGAATTTCACTCATTTAGATTCTACCCTCAATTCTTTACTAACCTCCTCCTTCATATTTTTTGACAATTTCATTGTCATTGTTAGTATATAGTTCTGGAAATACTTCTTGGATGTTTTCAACGTATGAGGCATTGTTTTAAGTCCTAGGGATGCATCCGTCATCAAAAAAGATGGTGTTTCTGCCATCGGGGAGCTTAAGTTCTAGTGGAGGGGGATAATAAATGAACAAGTTGGTTTAATAGATGGCAGGTGATAAGAAGGGAGGAGAAAGAAAATAACACAGGGTTGGGGGGTGAGGGTGTCATCACGGGAGGTGGTGGGAACTGGGAACTTCTACTTTAAATGGTATAGTTGAGAAATGCCTCCAAAATAAGTTTATTTGGGGTCTCATGGTTTCAGAGAACATTTGACCAGAGCCCAGAAGGGAGTGGGCCATGGAGTCATAGATGGATGATGGCTGAATAACCCAGAGAGCAGAAATAGCAAGCTCAAAGACCCAAAGGCTGACCTGTTCTCTAAGTGTTTGAACCACAACAAGGAGGCCCAGATGGCTAAACCAGAGTGAGGAAGACAATCATTGGAAGAAGATGAAATCAGAGAGGTACTGGGACCAGTGATGTAGAGCCTTGAGGCCATAGGAAGAAATACTTTAGTTTTTACTCCAAAACTGCAATTTTTGAAATTAATGCAGTTTTGAGCAGAGAAACATGATTTTACGTTTTTAAATCGATCTGTGTTAGTCACCTTTCTGTCACTGTGACAAAACGCCTGAAATAAACAACTTATAAGGAGTAAAGATGTATTTTGGCTCTGCTGTTTTGGGGCCATGGCAAGGCAGAACATCATGGTGGTGGATCAAAGCTGCTCACCTCAATGATGATTGGAAAGCAAAAGAAGCTGTGGGGCTGGGGTCCCAACATTCCTTTCAAGGCACACTCCCAATGACCCAATTTCCTTCCACTAAGCCCCACTTTCTTTAAACATCCCACCAAGGGTACAAGACTTCCCACATGAGACTTTGGGGGACATTCAAGGTCCAAACCATAACAGGATTAATTTAGTTGCTGTGTTGAGAAAACTTTTCAGGGTGAAGCAATGGAAGAAGCATGAAGATCAGGTGAGAAATAATGTGGCTCAGGTCAGGGTTGCATAATGAGGTGGAAAGTTCTGTTTTCTTGATGTACTCTTTTTAATGTTAGAGCCTACAAATATTGATGAATCAGAGACCTGTCCAATGTTTTTGTCCTTGGCAGCTAGGATAGAATCGAGTTTCCTGAGTCTGGGAAGACTGTGCTCCATGGACTTGGCTAAGTAGAGAAATTGGAAATTCAGTTTTGGGAATGTTAAACTTGAAATGTATAGTAGATATCCAAGTGGAAATGTTGAATAGAGAGTTGGATAGAAGAGTCTGGGAATTCATCCAGCTGGAGCTACACGTTTGGGAGTTGTCAGTGTATAGATGATATTTCAAGCTATGGTACTGGATCAGATCACTTAGGGGTGGTACATAATGGAGAGAGATCTGATAACAGACCTAGGGTGCTTCTAGTCCTTCTTCTGGTTTCCTTTGCAACCTTACATACCACCTTTAAATCTCTAGTTCTAGTTCTACCTGCTTTGAACTGTGTCTTTTGATTCCTCTAATGAGGGCAGGAATACCTTTATTTCTCTTTTCCTCTACCTCTTAACTTTAGCCAACCATACTGTATTAGTCAACTTTTGCACTTCTGGGAGTAAAAGACCTAACAAGAACAATTTTAGAAGAGGAAAAGTTTATTTGGGGTTTCATGGTTTCAGAAGTTGTTGAGAGCCACAGCCAAAGGGGCCCCAGCAAACTTCCAGCTGCCAGCAAACTTCCAGCTGCCAGCTGATGATTGGCTCACAGCAGCCCCAGCAACATCTAGCTGATTGGCTCCTCTGCGGTGATGTTCATTGGGCTGTTTCCCCACCCTTCAGACTGCCAGCTGATGATTGGCTCACAGCGGCCCCAGCAACATCTAGCTGATTGGCTCCTCTGTGGTGATGTTCATTGGGCTATTTCCCTGCCCTTTCAGACCACGGAGCTGCTCATTGGGGGACTTCTTTGGCTCCGCCCATGTGACCCAGCCAATTGGCCTCAAGAGCAGGAGGATATGGGGAGGTGGTGAGGCTTGTGTGGGTGAGAGGCTTGTGGGAAGCCGGTGGTGGCAGCTGGGCTCTGAGGGTTTTTTCCTGAGGAGCTGTTTTGTTTGGTGTTTGTAGTTCTAAAAATAAAGTTAGTTTCTTTTGACAAGTGGCTCCTGAATTGTGCCCAGCCAGACTGGGGCAAGAAGTCTCAGTCTATAGACAGCCAGCTCCATTCCTCAGGGCTCCAGGCAATTCAGAACATCATGATGGAAGAGTATGGTGGAGTAAAGCACCTCACATGATGATAAGAGAGGAGAGAAAGAGAGAGATTCCATTCCCCAGATAAAAAAAAATACCCCAAAGTCACACCCCAATGCTCACCTCCTCCAGCCACACCCTACGTGCCTTCAGTTACCACTCAATTAATCCTCATGGGGATTAATTCACTGATTGGTTTAAGGCTCTCATAACCTAATCATTTCACCTCTGATGTTCTTTTGTGGACTCACACATGAGGTTTTGGGCACACCTCACATCCAAACCATAACACATACCTCTACTTCATCGTTGTCAAGACTGATGGCATTTACATTCTTCTAACCATCTTTTAGTCCTCTCTGTTAGATCCATATGTTGATTCTCAAGAGTAACAGGACAGGAAAAGGCATTCATATTATTATAATTTATGAATTTGGGATACTGCTAAGCCAGGCAGTGTAAGGTACATTTTCTTCTTTACTGGTTCAGTGTCATTCATTAAGTAGTTCTTTTCTGTCTGCTGTATCTCAGGAACAGTTTTAAATGTTAGCACACAAGTTGCCTGACTTCATCATGTCAGGCGATTTGAGACACCTTCCTGTCTGTATGTCTCTCTCTCTCTCTCTCTTTTTAAATTTAAATTTGTTTTAATTAGATATACATGAAAGTAGAATACGTTTATGCACGTTGATATGTCATACATAGATGGGATATAATTTCTCATTTTTCTGAGTGTACATGTTGCAGAATCATATTGGCCATGTAGTCACATATATACATACAGTAATAATGCCTGTTTCATTCTACTACCTTTCCTATCCCCGCATTCCCTCCCCTCCGCTCCCCTCCCATCACTTCCCTCTACCTAATCTAAGGTAATGCTCTTCTTCACTAATGCCCCCTGCCTAATTGTGAATTAGGATCCTCATATTAGAGCAAACATTCAGCCTTTGGTTTTTGGGATTGGCTTATTTCACTTAGCATGATATTCTCCAACTCCATCCATTTACTGGCAAATGCCATAATTTCACTCTTCTTTAAAGCTGAGTAATTTTTCATTGAGTATATATACGACAATGTTTACCTATTTATATGGACTCTTTACCACTTGAGATATAATGTTTCTAAAGTTAATATCAAAATAATTCTTTCTTAAAATAATAAAAAACTCTTTTATAGCCTACTTCCCTGATATTAGAACCACTACACCAGCTTTCTTTTGGTTAGTGTTTGCATTGTTTACATATGTATGTATTTTTTATTAAGTAGATGGTCTTTCATGCTTTATTAATTATTTTAAATAATGTTACATATTAGTTTTCTTTAATTTAACTTTCTTATATTTTTGTTTTGCTTATTTTATTTTTCTGGAGTTTATGTTTACTTTTTTATGATGAGAAGAAATACACATTTCTTATCATTCCACAAATATTTTTTACTCACTCTACGTAAAGAATTTTTTTTTATTTTTCTGAAAACATCTTTTTTAGAACTATTGAGTGTTTGCTCTAATTTGAACTACTTCAATCTAAGCCAGCTACACAGCTGCTGACACTTCTCTTCTATATAATTCCTAGTTGCTTATTTTTCTTTTACTCCACATCTTCCTCTCTCTTGGGTTTGACCTTCACTTTGTTGGAATATATCTCAGGTAAATTTTTTTCAGAAAGAGTATATGGAAAATGAGCTTTGAATCAGGCATAATGAAGTCTCACACTTGGTCAAGTGTCTGGATTTATCTTATCTTCTAGGTCATTATATTTAACATCCAAATAGTATTTTAAGGAGTAATAACGAATACAAGCCACAAATAAGAAAAGAAAAACATTCAGGGAACAGGGATTATTTATACAAATGTACTGAGCCATGAGATGGCAGTGTGAATTGGGAATCACAAGAAATTCAATATTGTAGGACATCAAGGGCCAGAAATAGAAGGAATAGGGTGAGATTAGAAAGGAGGGGGAAATAAAACTGAAAGAAAAAGTAGGGTCATATCCTCAGCAGTCTTTTCTGTCATGCTAAGGGTCCTGGTTATAAAACTGGAGTGAAAGGAAACATCAGATGAGTCTTACTCTGGGAAATATTAAGGCCAGAGATGTGATACAGAAATATTGGTGGCTTACAGTAGGATGTGGAGGCTGGTCATGAGATTGGAAGAAAAGGGGCCACAGCAAGAGAAGTAACTTAGTATAGCAAGACGATAGGACAGGGACAGATCATAGGGGTATTAAAAGCCATGTTTTTACTTCATTCTGAGCAATGATAAAAACTTCAGATTCTGAATAGTGGGATTGGTACTTTAGCAAAATCACTTGGGATACATTTCAAGAGAAAGACTAGATACCAGGGTGGAAAGACTAGAGATAGGAAAGCCAATCACGGTGTTATTTTTTTTTGTTGTTGTTATAGAAACCAAGATAAGAGGTGATGGTGACATGAACTGACTTGGTGGCTGGAGAGAGGGAAATGGGTTTGAGTGATACAAGGAAGGTTAATTAAAAATCAAATGCTGACTGATTAGATGTGAAGATTGAAAGAAGAAAGACAGAGGACTTATAGGTTCTCAGTTTGGACCAGGGGATGGATGGATGACATAAATCTCTTAGAAGACATCTGTGGGAAAGGATGAAGGATGTCTTTCACTGGGAATGAAGCACATTTTAGACGTGGACCTTGTGGATCGCCTTTCCCCTTTTATCTCTCTAATGAAGCAAAGAAAGGGACTGACTGCTTTTCCTCCTTCAATGCCTGTCCTAGAGCATACTCCCTGTTACTCCATCCTCTCCTGTTGCCAGGGCAACAGTCTCCTTTCAAATTCTCAAAACTTCTCCACTTTCTTCAAACACAGGGCCTTTGCACTTGCTATAACCTGGGTCTAGAACTGTTTTCCCTCCTCTCTGGCAATGTGACACTTTCTCATTCTGTAGAGTTCAGTGTCAGTCACTTTATCAGGGACACCCATCTGATCTTGTGCCAGCTCCAGGGTCTCCTACCCTTTTTATTTTTCCTATCCCATTCTTTTACCAATAAAGAACTTTTTAGTCTATGGAAATCATTTATTTTTGTGAATACTTGTCTTGTCCGCTAGAGTATAGCCTTCATGAAAGTAAGAACTATGTTTATTTCACTCACCACTCCTTCTGCAGAGCCTAGAACAAATGTTTATTGAAGGAATGAATGAGAAGAATGTCCTGCAGCTTAGCTGTGGCTGTCACCACAGAGGATCTTTGCTCCCAGGGTGAAATGACTCTTCTCAGACAATTCTCAACAGCTGTTTGAGGAGTTGCATGGCTAATTCCCCGACAGCAATTTATCACACACAGGCTGTGCTGAAGCCACTGCGCATAATTCAGGCAAAAACGGTACATTCAAGGCCTCTTGAAGTTCTGAGCTGGGAAACCACCCCTGTTGCTAGGTCCCTTTGGGAAGCCACCAGCAGGGGGCTTGCAGTGTTACCTGGGAGACAATGGGGACACATTCAACCAAGGTGCTCCCTTCTGGAGTATTCGCTACTTTGCAGACCATGAGCTTCTTGACTGTATACTGGGCCCTGTCCATGATTTACCCCTGAACCCAGCTGAGTGCTGACTCATAAAATGAGCTCCATATGTATGTGTTGAATAAACAAACGGATACATTAATATGGCGCAACAGATCAGTTATCAAGATATCTCCCAACCTCCCTATCTATCTTTCATCTATTTGTAAATCTCTCTCTGGTCCAAATCAGTCCAGAACTTTCAGAAGCAAGCCACGGGACATTTCCTTCAATGAAGTGCTCTAGCTTTTACCCACCATTTCTGCAATTCAGACATTGTCCATTATCTGCAGTGGTAGGTGGGGGACTCTCTCCCTTGAGATTGACTAAGAACCCCAGGGCTTACGATATCTAGTAAAATTGAGGATGGGCCTTGGATCCCTAGTTGAACCCATTCTGCTGTTCCCAGTGCTTCCTGCTGATGATACTTGAGGCTATTAAAGGCAGGTGGCTCTGGTAGGGCATCTTTCCCTAACACAAGCTCGGCTGCAGACCTCTTGGCCTCTGCCTTTAGTGCTGTATGCTTAGCTTTCACTCCATCAAAGCACTGCCTAGCAATTCTCCTCCTCCCCCTCCTGCCTCAGGGAGACAGCCTTTTTTCCTCCTCCTTCCCCAAACTCTCACTTCCCATTTCTTCCCATCACCTGGGCATAGGGTTGGTCTGCCTCTCACCTTTCCCTTGCAGGTACAGAAGCCTCCATGCTTTCTTAAAGGCATTGCAAAGGTCTGGCCAACCCTCTGGAATGAGTGAGACAAATTTAAGGCTATCCTTAAAGGGAAAGGAAAAAGAGCCTCCTTTTCCTCCTCCTCCTCTGCTCTCTTCTTCATTTCTTCTTAAGACTAGTATACAATAAGGTACCAATTATGTTCACAGTTACTCAATTCTGTTAGATATATACATAAACATGAGGTCATGTAATTTACTGTATTTCATGAAATCTAGAACACATCAGCAGTAAGATATTGCATCATTTTATCTTCTACTAAGAAGAAAAAAATGCTACCTATTATAAGTATTAAACTCTGGATTGTATGCTGCCTAATGATTTCAAAATTATTCATATGTGAAAAAAAGGATATTTTTTAGGATCAACTAAATCATACTGAATTATTCTGCCCCTAGCTAATTTTGGTTAACGATTGGACTTAGAGATCTTTCTGTGTTCATATTACAAGAATCTATTTCATTGTAAAAATCATTCTGTAGTATTCCGAATAAGGAGATAAAATAGTTTATTTGATCATTCACCTACCGATAGATCTTATTTTTGCATTTGAAAACAATGCTTCAGTGAAGATTCTTGTGAATTTTACGAATATTCTCAGTTCCCAGAAGTGGATTTCCTACACTGTATTAAATTTGGATCCTTACTATCAATTTGTTCCATCAAAGATATCTATTTGTAATCCTTCAGTAGTGCCTGAAAGTATCCATTTCCCCAGGCTCTTATCAAGTCTGGATAATAGCAATTATATTTTCCATTTTTTTAAATCAAGTTGACCCAAAATGGCATGTTGTAATTTGTACTTCCCAGATTGCCAGTGAAAGTAAGCATATTTTCTTAATATTCCTTAGTTATTTTATTTCTTCTCTGGTACTTTGACTACCCATGCCCTTTTCACATTTTAACATCTCAAGTTGTTCAATTTTTATTGATTTACAGTTTTTTTAAAATATAGTAAGGCTAGTAATTTTAAAAATATATTTAGTATGCATTTTCTCCCTATTTATATGCTCTAAAATTTTCCATGCTTAGTTTTTATTGTTGCTGAAATGAAACTACTTTGATTTCATTTCTTTGTGGCTTCTGGATTTTGGGTTGCTTAAAATGTCTTCCAGGTACCAGACAAAATTTTTCTAGAATATTCCTGTGTGTGTTATATACATGTATGTGTACACATATGTGTGTGTATCTATGTCTGAAAATATATTTTTAACTGTTAGTCTACCAAGAATTTATTTTTGCATGTCATGAGGAAATCTAACTTTGATTTTCTTCACTTAGTTTAGTTTTTAAAGATTTTCTTTTCTATATAAACTTTAAAATAGTTTAAATTCCAAAAACAGCCCTCTGAAATTTGATTGAAATTACATTAATTTATAGAGTAAATTTATTACATTAATTTACAGATAAAGTTATTGAATAAATTGGATAAAATAAACACATTTATTATTTTGGATCTTCCCATTCAAAATATTACCTTACTTCAATGTGTCCCAGTTTCCTTTTTCAAATAATGAGGATAATAATTTTAAATGTCTTATAACATTTCCAAGGAAAACTAAACAAATCATGTAAGTAAAAATCTTGGACAATTCTTGGCACATTAAAAGAAAATAAATTCTATTTGCTATTATTATTGTTATTATTATTTCCTATGCTTTTAGGTTTTCTTTACACCTTTACAGATTAGTTTTATAACATTATTTCAAATACTTGTAGGTTTGATCACTATTTCATTTCTACTGTATGTTCTAATTATTTGTTGTTAACACATAGAAAAAATGGACTGAAATATACATTAATTATTTTAATATTTATTAAGTATCCTAGATGACCTTTTCCCATCTCTCTCTCTGGTCTGGCTCTGATAGTATTGGGAAGAACCAAGGGCAGAGAAACAGAGACCAGATAGAAGGTCTTAATATGCCATTTTCTTGAAAGTTTGGTGTGTTTGATTTCCAAAATCAAACATAAAGACACTTGCAGTGTTGTGTTGCTCAAACAAATTTTCCCTGTGACCATTTAGGATACACTGGAGAATTTCCTGTATCGAATATGAGAGTAATCACTGCCATCAGAATCTTTTAATATTGGCTTATGTAAAATACACCTTTGACTATCTCCTTTGTAAATGGCCATTTTATATAACATTAGGAAGCAAGTTGTTTTGAGACAACTGGGAAAACTCAGGATGCCCAAGAGGAGGATACAGCTTGGTGGATTTCTACCATTCTCATGATGCTCAAGAGAGGAAGTAGAATGTATTACCCTCAAACAAGAGGTGTCAGTGGGGAGAACTCTAGGTAGGCTGCTGAGTCTAAAAGAACATCATCTTCCTGCAACCGACTACCCAGGGGGTTTATCAGTTCCTTGAATAACTGAGTCACATCATTAATATCCAAAAGAAGAATATGATGAACTCTATGATTATTCGATTTTTAGAAATCTATTTTTATATTAGCCATTTTCAAGCATCAGTGGGGCTCATAGGGTTCATATTCAGCTCATTTAAAAGCGGGTCTTGCCATCCTGAACATTGTTTGAAACTTTTCTTTTTCTCTCTTCATTCTTATGAGGACGGCATCCCCTCAAATGTTACTGGCCTGGTTCCACTATGTCAAATGTATGCAGCAGAGAAAGGAGATACACCAGCAGCTGGAGTGGCTGAGCGGAAGGAAGGAGACTAAAACGCATTAATCCCATTTGAAGCAACAGGCACTGTGTTGAATGCTTTCAGATACAATACCACGTTGATCCTCATAACCATCTTGCAAGGAGAACGTTGCTATGAGTATGTTCACACCTGGAGAAACTGAGGCATAGGGAAATGGAGATTTGAACCAGGGTTGGTTTAACTCCAAAGTTCATGGGTCAGAAATGCCAGCTCATTTAGAATTCCAGCTAGAACTACCAGAGATCTTAGGCCAGGTCTCCAGAATCCTTGATACAAGACCTTGGCAATGTGGAGGCCAAAGATAAGTCTCAATAGACTGGACTTCTGCATGAAGAAATAAACTTCTTTAATGGCAAAATACTCCATCAAGAGCTCCCCTGATGGGCAATTCAAAACCTTTCCAAGACAACGAAGACCTGCCGTCTGAATGGGAATGCTGCTGCTGTCTTGATCTTTTGGTTAAAAATCTACTTCCTGGAACAAGGTCACCCTCTCCCAGTATTTTCCATCTCTAATCTTGCTCAGTGAGTTAAGATCAGACAAATAGAACTGAGGAAGCTGTAGGCAGACAGAATTAGCAATAATTCTTTCCCACAATACTGCACTCCATTCTTCTAACATACCTCAAGTGCATGCCCTCGGCCAAAACAGATCTGGCAAGAGGAAGATTAACAATGATGACAAAAATAGTCCCTGACTTGATAAAACAAATATCAACTGGGTCAGGGGACAAGAACTGCCCATAACTAACCTTGGGATCTAATATGTTCTTCATTAGCACAGTATTGCACCATCTTAAGTATTTCACCTCATGCTAACTCTGAAGTTAGACCTTAAGCCTCTGCCCTTGAACTTAGTCAATATTTGCAAACTGTAGGGGGAAAAAAAAAGGATACAGATCTGCATGAGGGGTGAATGGAAAAGATTCGGGAATAACTTTTCTGGCTTTCTGTAAGCTCACCATTTCCAATTTCTTGATTTTTTTTTTTTTTTTTTTTTAGAACCAAACTTTAGACACAAAGTTCCTCAGGTAGATGTTTTCTGTGACATTGTGTGTAGTGTGTGTGTGTGTGTGTGTGGGGGGGTGTTGGAGGGGTAAATTTTCATTGAATAAAATGTGGCTTTGTCTTGGTCTGAGCTCCCTAATTTCCTCTCAAGATAAGGATGAGCTCATTGAACCTATCTGGTCTCTAGATCAGTAAACACTCTGCATGGGGCAAATTCCAGTCCCAAACCCTGGGTTCCTGCACTTGGGAGCCCATTGATTTTCCCTTTCCTGAGGCTTCAGGGTGAGAGGTCAGGGCAGGTGGTGGCGTGGGTGGTCAGATTTCCTCTGTCTTCCTCTCTGCCCAAGGCTCCAATTCTCTGATGTGGGAGCATTCAGTTTCACCATGTCCAGAGCAGGGTTTAGCAGCAGAGGGTGCCTTCTTCACCATCTCCTGCGATTGTTTTATTCAGACATGTACCCAAACTTTTGCCATGATTTTTGTGCCATCTGTTATTGTTGTTGTCGTTGTTATTATTATTGTGGTGCAGGACCTTCTGCATAATTAGGCAAGTTAGAGTGATCTACCACCAAGCTACACCTCTATGCTCTGTACCATCTATTTTGCAAGGAAGTTTCTTTTCTGATCACTTAGCCTTGAACTCTGGTCTTCCCTAAGTAAAGTTGCCCCACTCCACTTCCTTTTCCCCTTATCAGTGGTAGGAACTGCAGATCCATTTTTCCCATTGATCCATGTGCAGCATTTTGAAGTGTGTCTTGGACATCCTCCCTCCCATCTATAACACCAGCTTGCTCTTTTGAAGGCAGGATCCATATATAGCTCACTCTTGTTTATGGACTCTGCCTTCCTTCTTTACCAGGAGCTTAGTGAAGTTCTATTTGGGATGTGACATTGAGAAAAAGAAAAAAGGAGTAAAGTACCAATGGTAGCATTTAAAATGCCAGGGACTACCCTATGGGGGCACCCATTTCTCAAGGCTAACGATAATTCTGTCTCTTTGACTTCCTCTTCCTCCTACCTTTTATTGAGCACATGCTATACCAGGTACATTTCCCCCCAGAATATCTTATTTATTCCTCAATTCAGGGAGTAGGTCTTATGTCATCAAAGAACAAACTAGGGCTCAAAAGGACTTCAAAACTATCAAATCATGGACGAGGCTTCAGATGTAGGTTTCTTGGAGTCTGTAGCCCATGCCGGTGACAGTGGTGCTGCACCCTCTTTCTCCCAAACTGCTGCTGCAGAGAGCTGATTCGTGCAGACTGTCCGTGGGCTAGCAAACAGGGAGGCATCTGTGCAGGCCAGGGCCTCATTTCCTCTCTGAAGGGGAAGGGCACATATCCCCCCCCCCCCCCCCGCTTCTGTGCTTTTGCTTTTGTCTCTTACTGTGCTTCCTACAAACAAAAGTGGTATTTGCTTACTGAAAAAAAAAAATCCAAAGACTACAGAAATGTATAAAGTCAATGCAGAAATTGCCCCTTACTTAAATGCTTTCTTGCTTACTTCTATTCCTCAAAAGTAACATTTATTATGGTGACATGTATTTATCATAACATGGTGTACATGCACTTCTATGTGTATGTAAGTGCATGTGCGTGCATGCACATGCTGGGTAGATACAGAGATATTTGGACTTTTAAAAGAACCTCACAAAAGTGGATCCAATCCATGTTATGTGGAAATATTCTTGTATTTTACTTTTAAAATTCAACAACGTATCACGGATAACTTTCTATTTCATTAGTATATTTCACCCTCACAATTTTAGTGGGTAAATAATATTCCAAAGGCCATGGAATCAAAATGCAAATCTGACAAACTAAAAGTAGAAATATAGCCTTTTCAAAAAAGATAGGTATAATTATTGTGTGGCAGAGGTGACATAAGAGGGAAGTGGGGTCAGTTCCACCCAGGTTAAATTCACTTAAGAAGACATAAAGTCACCCAGTTTGTTTTAACAATCTTCCTAGTGGATGACTTTGGGTCTACTGAGGATTTTTCCATTGTTCCATATGCCTGAACATGTCATGTAAAATTTAGACACATGAACTGAGGCTGTCCCTGCTTCAAACCCCAGTTGTCTGTGACTCTTCCCCATTCAGCCAGGGTCAAGCACTGGTTCTAGAAGGGACTTCACAAAGGAAGTACAGAGACAAAGCATCAAGGTTTTGACTTTTGAATTTCTAAATAGGGTCTTAAAACTCAGTGTTGAGACACCAGTCTTGAAAGTACAGGCTTTTAATTTGCCAGACCTAACTTTTTTTTTTTTAAACAGTATGATAGAAAAGAGTGTTTTTAGTTTCAAAAGCTCAAACACCAAAGAATCAAGGAGGCATAAAGCTTCATCTACAACAAAGAGCAGAGATAACACGTGAGGATCCAGCCCTGCTCACCTTCACTGACTGGAAGAGGTCTCCCTGGGCTATGGGACAGAATGGCAAAGAGGTCCCTGTAAAGTGTCCCTTGGATCTCAGGCTAAACCCGGAGCTTGGGTGGAGATGACAGGACCGCAGGGTACATTGGGATCTTGAAGGAAGAATTCACAGCGGTGTTCCATCAGGCACCCAGAATGTCATCGCCATGCAGACGTGGCCTGGGCCAACATGGTGTGGCTACATTAGGATACCAATGGCGAGCGAGCACCGGTGGCTGAGGCCTCTACCACAAAATGGCTTGAGAAAAGGGTCAGACTTTCCCGAGTTCAGATCACTGCAGGTATTATCATGAGGAAGAAGGTGAGTCACTGAGGATCTGGGGACACCTCAGTGGAGCAGGGCATGGAGCTCTGAGGTCAGCAGTGCAGCCCTGGCCATGGTCACAGACGTGGTGCTTTGCTGACAACTTGGAATTGGATGACTCATGACTCCTCTGCTCAAGGACCAGACAGTACAGCATTGTTGGGACATTATAACCAGAGGCCTCCCCCAAGGACATCAAACACGGGGGAACTGAAAGTCCACAGGAAGAGAATAGAGCAGCGAGGAATGGAATCTTCTCGGAAACAGCTGAGCAGGCCTGGAGGTGACTAGATTGCTTTCTGCCATCAGAACAAAGATGAGCTTGAGATATACATTAAGTTGACTTGTAGGGGGAAAAAGTCGTGGGTTTTAACCAAACAGAATATGTGCCTCTGTCATTCCGACTGGCTTATGTGTGCAAATATTTTGATACGATGGCTAGCTAGATGAAGAGTTGGTGAGGCAAAACCATGCACCTTTAAAAATGTTATGGGTGTTGCCAAGTTTCTCTCCAAAACTTTGGTGGTCCCAGCTCAAGCTGTTTGTCACCAGGTCTGTTGGACAGAAACTTCTGTCCCATTCCTGGTCAAGCTCTGAATGATAACAGCTATTTACTAATTTTTGCCAACCTGAAAGGGAAACAAAAGTCTTCACACGTCCTTTGACCACTGTCCACTGCTGCAAGTTTCAGCTATAAATCCACTTGGAGTTTTCTTTCTATTCGGGAGCCCAAAGTAGAGGAAAAAATAAGACTGGATTAAAATTAAAATGTTGAAAATAAGCAAATCCATTTCATTTATTTTTTTTTTTTCTGCCACTGAATCTTGGTACCTGTAATGGCAACTCTCATAAACTTCACCAAATTGCCTAGGGTCAGTCCTTCCTAAGTCAAGCTCCTTCTGTCTGGTGGTTTGTCCTTTTTTCTTAGAAACTAAAGAAGTAGGTTCTATTTTTTTTTTATGTCAATATTCCAGAAAATGAAAATGTCATGATTTCTTTTGCGTAGAATGAATAATCTACCTTTAATGGCTTTCCTAGATTTCTTTCTTCTTCGTTTAGTTATGGAAGGAAGGTCTTAACACTGCATTGAATGAATCTGGCTTTTCCCAAAGACTCATAAGGAGACATACTAAAACGAGACATGGTCTCTGAGTTAGGCAACCTGGCAAACTGAAATCGCTTAAAGAGCAAAGGCTACTTGGCCCTTTGACACAGAAAAACTCAGGAGGGGGTAGCACACAGTGTTTGAGGTCGCTGACAGCATCAATAAGAAATATTTGTCTTCATTCTCATTTGAAGGTAGAAAAAGCAAATAAAATTTATCAAGAAACTTTTTCCCTGCTTTTCACGTTGGAGTAAGTCCAGATCTTCCTCCACATCAATCTGAACCTGCTCATTGGCAGTAGAGTATTCCTTTTACTATAGAAGGGATGGTCCCAAAATAAAATTTCAAATTTATAATGATAATATCAAATAAATTATAATAAGATCATAAAATTTATATCTTGTATAAATATAAAATATATTTTATATTTAAAAATAAATACTGGATTTGCTCAACTTTTTTGCTTTTGTGTTCATAAATATGGGCTTTATAAGCAAATTGAGTGTACATATATATGTATGTTTTATGATGCATATATGAACTAGTTATGCAATATGACCTCTTTTGCATATTTGATTGAATTCACCCATAAAAGCATAACGTCCAGGTACTTTGGGGGAAAGAGAAAAATTTTGTTTGTTTTTGGACCATTTTCCCAGTTTCTTCTGTAGCATTGGTCCTCTTGGAGTTTCTTACTTAGTAAAATTTTATTTACTCCTTGGGCTGGGGTTGTGGCTCAAGGGGTAGAGCGCTTACCTAGCATGCGTGAGGCACTGGGTTTGTTCCTCAGCACCACATAAAAATAAAATAAAGGTATTATGTCCATCTACAACTAAAAATATATTTAAAAAAAAATTTATTTACTCCTTTTTGCTTATGAATCCATCTACTTGGCTGAGATGTTTCATGTGTGACCCTAGTATTAACTATGTTAATTCTTGGATTTGGAGTGGAGAAAAAAACCAGAAATAATACTCATTTGGTAATTTTGGAATTTATATAAACTAAAAATATATATTTTAAAAATCTTATTTACTTCTTTTTGCTTATGAATTCATCTACTTGGCTGAGATGTTTCATGTGTAACCCTAGTATTAACTATGTTAATTCTTGGATTTGGAGTGGAGAAAAAAAACAGAAATAATACTCATTTGGTAATGTATGTATTATTCATGATTTTTTTCTAAGTGCAGATACCTATCCTCATGTGCACACACCCAAGTTATGTTTGGACACTTGTACATTTACCCTGCTCCGTGCCAGCCTTCAAGGTTTTTGCTCAACCTTAGTGTCAACCGCTGAGCTATGGATAGAGATTTAGGGAACACATTGTTTTGTCGGTTTTCTTTCTTTTATTTCTGTTTTTCAATGATTTTTCCAGTTGTGAATAATCGGAAATAGGAACATTGATTTTTAGATTTATTTCCCAACAGGTCAAGGGTAACGACAATGACAAGAAATCCCTAGCTCCAATTTTCAGGGTCTAGAAATACTTACACCAAGGAATTTCCAATACCAGTAAAGCACAGGGTACTATTTGCACAAGCACTGGGGGAAAACCCAGTACTTTCTATACTGGCAGATTTATTTGCAGAGACACAGGCATTTTTTCCAGGGTGGCTGCCAAACTATCTCCTGAGCTTGTCTAGCTAGCACCTGGGCCACTCCGCAGGGGGCTTTGCAAATAATACCCTCCCCTTTGCCAGGATAGAGGCTGCCTAAGTGATTCTGTTTCAGTGTGTGGTGGCACCTTAATCTTTCTAAGCTGCTCCACTCCTATCTTGGGGCCAACCCAAGAATGGCTGCTAAGGGTGTGGCCACAGAAGCTGTCTGACTGAGGCTGGGGATAAGGCCTGAGAAGATGACAAGAGTGGGCTTTGGAATTTTAGAACACTTCTGTGATCTTCAAATTTAAACATCTTTGGAAGTTGGGATGGGTCTGGGTGTAGTTCTTAGACTAAGAGTTAAAACAAAGTGGTGAGGTAATAAAAGCCACTGACTGGCTTTTGAGAAAGAGAACCTATTGTGATTTGGCATAAACCATGTGCCAGGCTCGGTGCTGTTTCTATAACCTCTTTTTTGAAGGCTTGATAGAAGTCACATCTACCACGCGGCCTGCGCAGTGGTTTCATTAATGAGGTTCTAGGCATAAAGTTAGTTAGACGAGATCGAAATAAAAACACAAGACTCAATTACCTTAATTCTATTGCTAGGTCCGAGACGGCTCCCCTCTCTGGTTCGCTCCTCTAGCCGCCCAGCAGGGCAGCAAGGATTACTCAGGGCTAGCAGGAGAGAGAGAGCGAGCACGCGGGGAGTAGCCTTTTATTAGGGAACCAGAGATTCAGGGGAGAATTCCATCCAATGAAGGTTGAGGGGGGGCTGCACTCCAAGGTCAGGGTCAGCGATTGGGTCCCCGGGGTCAGTGGTCAGGCACACCCCCACACGGATGGGCTCTCTCATCAGGAGAGGGCCGGGAAAAACTTCGACTTTTGCCAAAGTGCCTCAGACCCTCAACGGGAGGCACCCGATCACGTGTGAGAATGGCTCCCAACAGTCACATATACTATTATCTATTTTATTGCATTATATTTAAATTTTATTTCATTTGTAGTATGGGGGATGAACCCAGTATATGCTAGATAAGTATTCTACCCTGCTCAGTTCTTTTTTATAATTTTATCTTGGGACAGTCTCTCTCTAAGT
Organism: Urocitellus parryii; assembly: GCF_045843805.1. NCBI lineage: Eukaryota > Metazoa > Chordata > Mammalia > Rodentia > Sciuridae > Urocitellus > Urocitellus parryii. The sequence goes on from NC_135539.1 coordinate 105,087,989, forward strand.
TGCCCAGGCTGGCCTCGAACTTGTGATCCTCCTGCCTCAGCCTCCTGAGTAGGTGGGATCACAGGTGTGTGACACCATGCCCAGCATTATCATCTATTTCAATTTTCACATTCATCCTTAAAGATCTCTTACCTAACCCAATGAGGATATTCAGTTATGTTGTTTCTTAGTAGAGAACTCCTTTATTTAAAATCGGGTAAGTTTTGTTAGAATTTACTTGTTTACTTAACTTAACACACACATTCATATCCTTTGTCACATCCAATGAAATCATTGTTGTTTTGAGCAGAGAAATCTTTTTCTTTTTTAATCAACATTTTATAGTACCAGGATATAAGGATGGAGCTGCTTCTGTTAAACAAAGTCTTAAACTGGTGGTCCCAGATATAATAATACCATATTGCTCTAGAGATCTAGAAATTTCTAAAATTTCTTTAGTGATATTCATTCTTCTTCACAAGCAGGACTGTGACCCAGTCTCTCCTAGAGAAGTGTCTCTCACCCTGTGAGTTCTTATGCAGGATGTCAAAGGACTCTCTGACCTTGGACAGGAAACAAGTCCCATAATTGGGGTGGCGGGGAAGGCTGGGGGCAGAAATACCTAGACAGACCATATTAGGTGCAAGGCACAACTGGGACCCATAAGTCCTGGCCTCCTTGTGGTGGGGAAGGTCAGCTCCCATCACCTGCCTTCAGGCATCACAGACCCGACATAGAACCAGCACCCATGTGTTCCTGTGCACCCACAACGTGTCATTTAAGCATGTACCACTGGAGGAGAAGCACACTGAACCTTTGATATCTTAATATTTACTTTAACAGTGGCTCATGGCTGTGAACAGAGGGAGGGTAGCTATGACACAAGCACCCAAGGCTTGGCAAGAGGCCAAGACACTTACCAAAGGGAGAAGGATCAGGACTAGAGAAGGATCCAGTCACACTTGGTTCACTTCAAAATCTTGCCCTTGTCTTGCTCTTTGATCCAAATCACCTTTCTCATGAGAAGCAAAACATTGTGAGATTTTTTTTTTGCATGTAGGAAAGTTAAAATTATTTTAAATAAAATAATTTTAAATTTAAATAAAATTATTTTAAATTCTCCTAGAACACTCGAGGATTGGCATTGAATAGATTGGAAGCAGATTTTCCAATACCCAAAGCAATAATCCTTTGATGATTTTTCCAGTAGTTTCAAAAACTACCCTGTAGGTGTTTACCCCAGTGTAAAGCCTCCCTCCAAAAGGTTATATTGTTGATAAGGGGATATGGTGCTACTTATTACTTTGGTATCTTTCATAATTTTGCTTGTTTGTCTATCAGCTGTCTTATAAAGTTGTGTCTGCTGTTTTTCTTTCTGCACACTTCCTCTGTATTTTGTGCCTTTCAGAAGACAAGAATACTTATAGATCCCAGAATTTGGCAATGTATTGCAAATATATGATGTATGTTCTCCTACTTGTATTCAGGGGCGTCTATTTCTCATCTCAGCATATGTCACTAAAAGAACGTGTGCAAAATTTTATCTATTAATTTTAAAGAAAAACTTGTAAATCATTTATGATTGCTTTAATGAAGATAAAATGAATGAAGCCCATTTTATTGTTAGCTTGTGAAGCTTATATATTCCATTATAAAACGGGCACGGATAACCCTCGAGATGTGCAGGGGGCAAAGTTTGTGATCAGGTTTAGAACAGATCAGGGTTAAGAATGGTGGTGCATTATTTTTCTAGACCAAGTCCATCAGATAATTTAGAATCACTCAAGTAAGGAATTGAAGCTGTATTTTTTTTTACTAAACCTTCCATCAGAAAACGTTTCTACTTCATGTTTTGGGTCAGAATGTGGATTGTCTCATCTGGTTTAAAGCAGATGAGTGTTAAATAAGTTCATGAGGAAGGAAGAGTCACCATATAGCTGCAATGCCTCTTCTTTCCAAGAAGAGAAGTTGGAAAGTGGGAGGATTCTTTTTGCTCTAATCAGGGAATCAATATCTAAACATGGAGGGACATAGGCATGATCATCCTTTGTACAATTTAATTAGGAGACTGGAATTTAAGTTTGTGCAGTTGATAGGAAAATAATTCCAAGTGCTAAAAGCTCATTATCTTTTAATAAAGTTTTGACCTTGCATTTATTCCAAGAACCCCTGTGTCATTAGGGTCAAAATGAAAAGTTCTCATCATTTAGCTGAAGATGAAAGAAGAAATCTGTGAGACCAAGAAGATTCTCTACAAGAGCTTGTTTAGACAGAAGGATGGTAGAGCTGTGGTGAACGGTGGATAGTTAAGTAAATCTCAAATAGGCAAATGACTCAGCTAATTCTTGTTCCTGATGCAAGGATTTAATTCATTTTCAGTTACTATGATAAAGTACCTGAAATTAGATACTTTATAAATAAAAGGCTTGATTAGCTCACAGTTTGGAGGCTTAAAGTCCAATAAGGGGCAGCCCATCAGTTCAGCTCCTGTGAGGAACTCTTGGTAGATGGCACGATAGTGAGAATAGAATGTGTGGGAGGAAGAGATCACATGGCAGGAATGGAAGACAGATAGATTCAGGGACTAAGCTTGATCTTTTTTTTTTAACTGGCTCTTGCAGGAACTAACCAGGGTCCAGAGAGCATTTAATCCCTTCTGAGGATGGCTCCCTGAATGACTAATTACCTTGCACTAGACCCCACCTCTACAAGATTCCACCACCCCTCAACAACACCACACTGGGGACCAAGCTTCTAGCACATGAAACTCCTGGGAACACACTCCAATCATCTCTAAATCAAAAAAGAAGACATGATTTCAAAACAAAGAAGAATGTTGATCTATGAAATATTATAAAGCCTTACAATCAGTCTTCTTAGTATGAAACATTCTATCAAAACTGTCTAGAGGATTATTTTAGGAAGATTTTGAAAATTTACATCATTACTTAGTTCTGAGTTCAACAGAAATAGACATAATGCAAGTGCTGGATCCCATATTTTAAGTAATAAATTTGTCATTATGTGACTGTCAGGAACATCTTTCCTTGTTCTTTGAATCATTTGACATTAACAATTGAACTTTAGTTTGAGGGCGGAGCAAATCTGAGAGAAGAGGCTTCCAAGCGACATCTAGCCATTTACAGCATTTACTGCAAGAAAGATCTAGGAGTTGCATGCATTGATGCAACTAAGAATTGTAACCCAAGGAAAACTCTATACTTGATAATACAATCACAACTAGTCTACTGCCTTACGATTGCACCCAGGTCCAAACAAGAAATGTCATGCATTTCAAATAAAAAAATTCAAACGGCACTGAGCTTGTAATGTATATTTTATTTTGCACAAGCTTGCATATATACTGCACATACATTCAGTTTAAGAGAAGATGGAAGGCACACAAGGCAATTGGACTACTGTATCCTTTAAGTGGTACAAAGCAAAAGGTAAAAGTTTGGAGAGAATACAAAAGCTTAAAACACACAAAGTAAAACCCCCTCCCTCCCTCCCTCCCCACAACAACTTAATTTTTTTTCCTGTTTTAAAATTTAGTAGCTGCCAAACTAAATTTTTTACTTTTACTTTAAAATCAATTGTCTACTGCACCTTTTAATTTTCTTTTTAATATGGACAGGGAGTCTCATTGTTTTATCATATCAATTAATATTACAGTACATCCTTGGTAATACAAAATTGTACACCTTCATCAAATAAATTAGGATAAATTAAACCAATAAATTATGCAAAGTCTTCAGAACAATAGACAATAACAAAAATCCACAATTGAAATTGCCTCTAGCTAAAAAAAAATCAAAAATTGACTTTATCAGTTCTGTTATTGTACTATATTCAAATCAAAGGGTCTTTATTACAAAAAAAAAGAGCTTCATAATGCTATTTACAACATATTGCTAAATAATATAAAGGCAGTGTTTTGTCACGGTTTATACTATATACATATGAGAATGGCTGGGACAATATTGGGGGAAGCCATGACCTTTGATTCTTCTAGGTAGTGCTGAGACCAACCCCAAATACATTTTTTTTTGTTTCTAGTTCTAAATTTAAAGTGGTAATATACAATTTTGAATTTTTATCCCCCTATATAGAGGACTTGAATATTTAAAAAATACAGAATGAATTCATCTTCCCCAAGGAAGTCTAGCCCATTTGCCTTTCTGCTCATGTTTGTGCATTTTAGGGGGTGTCTGATTTAAGAGAGGGCTCAGTTGAAAAGACTCAAAGTCCAGACGCTTCCACATTCTGTTATATTCTTAGAAGGATAATTATAAGAAGATGCAAAGCTTAAATACCAGTTTTGATCCCAGCTCGGAATATGAGCATTTTAGCTTGAGTTTTATAGATGGTTCATAACCAACAGATCTACAGAAAACAAAACTGCATTTCCTTCAACATAACATTTAAGTGCAAAACAGTAACTGCTTACTCATATCAACCAGTTACATTTTTTTAAAGGGGAGCTTTTTGAAAACAATGCTTCTTGTAATTTGCAAACACAGAGTTTGTACCAGAAGGAAACATTTGTACTATTCACACCAATGAATACTCTATAATATACATGGCAAAGAGGTTTTGCACTGTCCTCACATATACACTGCTTTTTTTCAAGGGGAGTCTGTAAACCACTTTGTCTTTGATGAATTGATGACTGCTTCTAGGGCGACATCCTATTTTTGAAAGCCCCCAAATCTTTAGCTTTATGACTCAATATTCACCTGCATGTGTGTGTGTGTGTGTGTGTGTGTGTGTGTGTGTATGGGGGGGTTCTTACTAAATGTCTTCATGTACATAGAAAAGAAACTTCATAAATTTACAGAAACTGCATTACCCTTGCCCTTGACATCTGATAAAAGAGACTGTTATCTTTTAAAAGTAGAGAGCAGGATTTTCAAGAATGCTTTCAACTGTCTATACAGTCACTGTAGTGTTCCTAATAAATTCAACAGATGTTGTTGTGAGAATGTAGTTATTTATTAAAATCTCATGTCTTACGTAACAGCAGCCATGAGGTTAAATATTTACATTGCTTTATAAAAGTTCCCCTCTTGCTTTAGTGTTTCCATTTTGCTTTTTTTTTATTTGTCTGTTTGTTGCTTTAAATTTTTTTTAAAATGATATTCACCCACATCCCTAGTACAGTAACAAAGATTCTGCAAACATAAAACACTTTAATTAAATAATACTTGGAGGCACAAAGCAAACTTCAGGAGTATGTGGGTGAACATTTACTTAAATAATTACTACATTCTAACATCTTCCACGTGTTTTACCATTTAATGTGAAACGTCCTCATTTAAACAGCCAGAGAGACAGTAAGAATTAAATGTTTTGTTGTTGCAAATAGAACATTCTTTTCACAAAACATAACAAATGTCTAAAATAGGTTCTTAAATCTAGATAGGAAAAGGTAAGCTTTCCACTTCACACGCATATATATATGTATATTTTTACATGTGTGTATATGTGTGTATGTGTTTTTATGTTGACACATCTGCACACACATACATAGCACATGGTATGAAATATTGCTTCTATACTACTTTTCATTAGGCTAAGAAAACACAAGATTTGCACCACAGTTACAAAAAATTGGCTTCTACAAGAATTTTCAAAACTCGAATGCTGCTCAAACAATTGAGGAAAAAAATAATTTGCGGTATCAAACTGTTCTAAAAATTCTCTTCTTCAAAAACGTATTCTCCCGCTTTGTTTTAAAAAGACACAAAATATGCATAGCTATCAACATTACGTCAAACAGCCAGAAAAAAAATCTAGTGTTTATTGCAGCTGTAGTAATTGGAAATAAAGTCAAAAAGATGAAATCGAAAGCCACAGAAGGCACAAGAACAATTGTACTTGTGGGAAAAAACTGGTATTTTGAAGGATTTTAAAAATCCCCCCGCTGGTGCATTTAGATCTAGGCACAGACTATAACCTCAAGTGTACACGTAAAACTAATTTAGAATTAGCAGAAAATAAGTGTAATGTGGAATTTCAACATGGACTTTAGACTCTTTTTTTTTTTTTCTCTCCTGTGTAAACTGTCCCTCATCCTTCACCCTCCCACCGCGGAAAGTCAACTTTCTCCCATGGAACCCAATCTTCACGTGGTGAGAGTTAAGATTTGAAAGTTGGTGATTTTTGTTTTTCAAGTAACTGTTAAATAGGAGTTTTTGAGAGACAGGTTTTCATCATTTTCCAATGCACTCGGAGGCACAAGATTGTAAAAGGGGGAAAACTATCTGAAAAGCAGAGTGGTCGAGTTCTGTTTTCAGAACAAAGAGGTGAGTTTCTCTCAAGCTGCAATTTTGACTCTGAAATCATTTCTGTGCCTCGGTAAACACTGAGGGGATATTCTCAGTGCTCTAAGTGCATCGACACTAGGTTGTAAACACACACTTTTACTTAATTTATCTATCTAAATTAGAAAGGCAGGGGATAATAATATGAAAAATCCAAATAAGTCTGGAATCAATATTTCACTTGCCCCAGATTAATACACCTAGTCATCTGTCTACCCAGGTGAACCACTGCTCTGCTGTTTTGCCCTTTACCTCGTCCAGGACAACACAACGTTGATGTTAGGAATTACCCGGAACAGCAAAGACCAGTTGCATGCTGACATGAACACGAATGTCAGACTCTTCCCTATGAAGCAAATTCAGATGGCTTCTCTACTTGTGCTGATTGGAATCTTTTTTTTTTCCCCTAGACTTTTATTCCAATATAATGATTATCCAAACTTTTTTTTTCTTTTTAAGCAAGCCAAAAAAAAAAAAAAAAAAAAAGACAAATTGGATCCTAATGATTCAGTGTGCATGAGTGTGAGGGTGTGAGCTGGGAGATAGATGTGTGCGACCGTGGGGGCTGAGCGAAAGGGTTGGCACCCCAGCCCCAACCGCAGCACACTCTGTCCACACTGTGAGGGCCTGTGAGTCTCCTGAATGATGCCCGGCATCACAGGACTGCACCATTTAATTTAAAGTCAGCAGGTTTTAAGGCTTTGTGCTGACAATAATTGTGTTCATACATTCCTGTCCATCAGCAGAATTTATAAATGATGTTAAATTACAGCGAACGGGTCAGCTAGTCAGTCACATGGGTCAACCTGCAGTCTCCAAAGTCAAATATGATTTTTTTTATAAAAATTAAGGGAAATGGCATTTATGTTCTGTATGTTTTAAATACCAGATTTGTTACTGTGTCATTTTAGGAGGTGTATATCAAATTATCTGAGGGGAAGGAGGGGCCTGGAAAACGCCATTAGAATGAATCATGAATTTGACTCCATCCACACATAAAAAATTGATCTAAGAAAACAAGTGTGAATGCTGTTAGATTTTTTTTGCTTTTAAATGCACGTATGGGACATTGTACATCACTGAAAAAAACTGGGAAAAAGAAAGAAAAGAAAGGAAAAAGAGGAGAATCATTGAAGAAAGCTTAAAATAGCAGCTAGCTTTCTTAGGTGTGCTGAAAAATTGTGTCTTTTGGGTTAACCCCAAATTTTCCTACGCTATACACTATTCTCACATTTTGGTCAATCCTAGCTTCTGACTTAGAAGAGACATTATCAATTGCTTTCAAACGTTATACCTAAAATGAAAAAAAACCACTTAGACTGTCGCCACTTTGAATACCCATCAGGGTAGTGTAGAGCTGTATATATGGAAACAGGTCATTCTCACACGTCCTCCTCTTAGGAGGCAAAGATCAAGTCAGCTGACAGCTGTCAACAAACTTGTAGTGTAGGCAAGGATTTTATGGTCCATTGGGATTTCTTTTATTCCTTACTGTAGAAAGGTATAGTGTCTTAGAAAAAAAAAAAAAAGAGAGTTGATTAAACAAATAATAATTCTTTTAAGCATATAAACAAAGTCAAGCAAAGAATATAATTGAAGCTTATGTGCCTTTTAATATCTGAAGCAAAATAAATAGAAAATGATAACAAGTTATAGGGCTTTTCTCTATGAAGAGTGATCTAAGCTCACTTATTGTGAAGAACCTATTATAAAGTTGACAGAGGTGGCTAAAAGATCATGTGTGATTCCAGTCTTATCTTGAAAGAGTTAGTTTTGTACAAAATTGCTTTGCCTCCATTAGAAATTGGTACTAGTTTGGGGGTGTTTGCCATTTTGCTCTTAGGAAAAGACCGACAGTGATTATTTTTTTTCTTTTTTAATTTGGACTGTTGGGGTATTTTTGAAAAGTGAGCTGCTCATCTGTCATTGGGATTATTTTTAAACACATAAGAAAAAGCTACTTACTGAGTTCAAACCAAACAGAATACTTCAGTGTATGAAGTGGTTTCATTGAGTTTCCAGACCCTCTTAACAATTAAAAACAAGAGACACATCAATGTCAGTAGAGCTGTGTTGTGTCATGGTTTACCTCAGCCAACCGCCATTTGCAATAAGCCACCAACCCAGTGGATGCATCTTTCACAAATGCCCTTCCTTGCTAATGTAGACTTTACACACACCAACATTCTTTTTCCCTGAAAATTAACCCTATGTTAAGTCTCCAAATGTTAAGGGCCGTGGGCAAAAGTAAACTAAAGGCGGAAGGAAAAATAACCATCCCCTCATAGTGGAAAACAAAAGGAAATGAGAGAGATGATGATGAGGAGGAATTACCAGCTGATTTCATAACATATCCATGCCTCCCATACACATATATATGAAATCAAAACCTAGACACATAAGTTGGACATCCAAAGGGGACTGCTACTATTCATACATTCAAAAAGAGTTGTTGAAGTTTCTACTCATGAAGCAGCTCTTGTAGGCAGTTTGGGGATTTGAAAATCTCAGGGACTTCACTATCCAGCTTGCAGATGACCTTGTATATGGCCTTCTTCCAGGAAGGATCAACATCTTTGCCTGCGATAATGGCATTGAAAAACTCCCGTAATGTGATCTGCGCAACTTCCAGGAATCTCTCTGGAACCTGCTGATACAAGGAGACAATGGCATTAATAAAGTTTTCAGTTTCAGGTCTACAGTTCTTCAAAGGAAACTGAGCTAAGTTCATTCTTTCAGAAAGAGGCTTCCATGGTACCTGCATTTTCTAAAAATGGCCGGCTTCTATTCTCTTATGTAAAGTCATTATATATAGTAGCATTGTAATATGAGGTTGACAGCTCTGTGGAGTTTTAGAAAAAGAATTGTGCAGAGCCTACACGCAGACCTATTGAAAAAAATAGGATTTCGTTGTGAACATTAGGGTAGAGAATAGGAAGGAGGCAGTTGGGATTCCTGATTTTATTAAGTAGGTCCATTCCAGAAGAAAATCTCCAGTGAATTTGTCAGAATATAATTCATATTTCCTTTTGATTTCCATCATGAAAATAAAATGTGTTCTCACAATCAAATAATAAATAATTGAGCATCTACATAAACTAAACCCATACTTTCAATAAAGAAAATTTAAAATCTCAGCTTCTGGATTTGTATCAGAGGACTATTGCTGAACTCTCAATTGTGTATTAAAACAATCTGTACTATGAAGTACTCTACATTCATAAAGGAGTAAGATAATATCACAAAATATAAAATTTAAACTGAATCCTAAAATGCCACATCAGAAACTGCTTTGAGGTTAGAATTGCTCCATAAGAAAATGATTTATGCAGTTGATAATAATTATGAAAACTAACATTTTAGTATGTATCAGGCACTAGGTTACCTGCTGAATGGGAATGTCATTTCATTCTCCCAAATTCTCTGTGAGATATTATTATCCCAGTTATACAATAAAAAAAAAAAAACTGAGAGATCAAGGAAATTGCTCAAGGTCATTATATTCCAAGATAAACACTTCCCAAGTATTCTTTTTAGATCAGTATTTATAAATCCTTTTCTTCTACAGCAATTAATAGATGTGTTGTGTATATGTGTGTGTATGTGTGTGTGTCTATGTTCTCTTGTTAATTTAATAGTTTCATCTCTTGACTAGGGAAAGGAGTAGCAACTGGTGTACCTATTTATTATTCTTTTTAAGTTACTTATAGTAAAATGTGGTCTATCTTTCCCCATTATCAATATAATGGATTCACAGAGTAATGCCACCAACTCATAACTTTCCAGGTACATGTTGACACTCAGTGGAGATCTTTTAGGGGTGCGTTTATGCATTGCTGACTGTTTTATTTTTACATATAAAGACATACAAGTACCATGGCTATATTGTAGATACATCTATCTACATACATAACAGATGAAAGATGTTTTTCTCAGTACAGATATGCTGCAGAAAAGGAGAGGCATTGTCATGTTGAGCCTCTCTCCCCACCTGTTCCCCAAACTGCTGCAATGGACCTTTTTATCAGGATAGTAACTGGTAAAGAAAACTAAAATAATGACCCAATATTCCAGTTTTCACATTCAAAATTGGACAAACAAGCTTATTACTCCCAATAGCAAATCAATTGTTCTCTTTAGGTAAGCCTAGTAATTCCCCAGCAAAAAAAAAAAAGGGGGGGGTGCTCTATTTGGTGTCTAGCAAAAGGAAGAATTCTGCAC
>NC_135539.1:105103514-105123514 GCF_045843805.1 Urocitellus parryii
GGTGTGGGATGCTAACACAGTGAATTGTGGGATTCTATTCCAATGCCCTCTTTGTTGCAGGGGAGGATCAATTGGGAAAGTAAACACGAATGTGCTTTGGAAAGCATAAAATATCCAAACATAAGGAGGTGGTTTGAACCTTTAAAAAGGAGCCCTAATTCCTGAGAAGCATCTCACTGTGATTAATAAATATGTGCAAAGCATTGTTTTGAGAGATGCATTGGGGGATGTTTGCTTTTTATTGGCTGAATCAACAAATTGAGAAAAGTTGCCTGCCGTGTTTCCTAAATTTGAGTTTGCTCCTTTCATAATTATGACTCAAATTCCTGTTTTCCACACTGTGGTAGCTGAATGGATGCATGTACTTCCCTGAGAAGGCCCATTTTAATACAATCCTGACAGATTAGGCTTTGTGTGTATTAAACTCTGAGCGCCATGGTCAAAGAGCAAGGTGTTATATTTAGAGTTCCCACCAAATGGCTCCATGGTATTTGTATTTTATTAGGATGCTCTAACCTATGTTTGGAGGGACTGGCATTATCCAGGAGCGCTGGCTGTGAAGCTGCTACAGGGTGACACCAAATGAGGCAGAGGAAGATTCTTTGTCAACAACTGGATTTAGGACTAAAGTCTCTCTTCCTCTGATGCTCCAGGGGCGTTCAGCTTCCCGGGGACCTTAGAGGATTAAATTACTTTAAGACCCATGCAGTTTGGGGCCCTGAGAGGGAGCCCATTTCCTAGTTACATGTTTTGCTACTTAAATATGTGAAGAGTAAATGCTTGTAGGAAGTGGCTCTATAGTTCAAGGCTGTCTTTAAAAAACACATACACACACAAAAAAAAAAATGGTCTAAGCAGAGGAACACATGGCAATAACATTCTGTATCTTTTTTTTTTTTCCACAAAGCGTCAAAAGAACAATGTTCTGTTGAGCAAAATTCAGTAGCATTCTGTAAACATTAATTTAAGGAAATCAATAGACTCAGTGAGCTAAAGCCATATTGCAAGATAAACTGGCCAGAGTGCCACTTTGTCAAATAGATTTTCGTTTTCTCGGCTAGATAAAGACAGTTTCAAAATGGGGCAAACGTGTTGCAACCAAGGTTTGAAAAGTATGTGGCCTTCAAACAGTCTGCCTGTTCCTACTACAAAGCTGAATAAACATACTTTAAAAATGATAAGATTGCTTTAGAATTGATTTGGCTTTCAAATTTTATATATAGTAGATGGCTTGGTGGTCTCCCAGGGAAAGAATACAACAAAATAAGTGTGCATTCAGAAGAGAAAATACACTTAGGAGAAAGGGGTTAAATTGTCTTGAGAGACAGAGAGCTCTGGGAGCAGTTTCAGTGGAAGTTTGACTTTAAAAAAAGAAAGGAAGAAAGAAATCTTTATTCATGCTGACCTGATGGGCAACAGGCCTTCTTGCCAAAATCCAAAAGCCAAACTCTCCAGTGAGTTGGGGATCAGAGGTTTCAGCTGGTGGAAGCTGCTCAGGTTCTATACTCACCAGGCAGTGGCATGTGGGTGTGCGAGGGGGTGTGGGGATGGGGGCAGAAAACCCAGGCCAGGGCTGGGGAAAGAACCGCAGCAACAATCTACCCAGGAGCCTCAGAAGGTCCCTCAGCCAGACTGAAAGAGCTATGAGGATAATCAGAAAAAGTGACAAAAGGAAAGCCTGCCTCCCGCTTTGTCACCATAGTGAGGACCTACATGGAGCTTGTGGCAGTACTCCTCCAAGTTAGACCGCCTAACCTCCTCCAATGCCATCCCGGCCCTTATAAATGCCGGTAGAGTAGCAACCAGATATGACATGGTGGAAATGACCCGCTGGAGGAAATGTAATAAAAGGTATGAACAGTCACATGGAAACTGCCGAGGAGGGAGGTTAAGGATCTATCTCAAATGGACAGTGGAACTCCATGGAGAAGAATCACAGGAACTGGACTTTGGTCTGCAGTGTGGGGAGCAGGGGTGGCCATTGGCCATGCCTCTCCCCTGGACATCTCTGAGAACAGCATGAAGGAAGAGCAGAGACACCACCCTGAATCTTTGTTTTCTCACCTGAATTCGAGTCTTTGTCTTATAAAAATTGATATTTAGAAAATAGAGCTCACAATAAAAATTTATACCTTTAAGATGTTGGTAACATACCTATTACTAAAAACTCCATTTAATTATCTACAGTATGCTGGAATTGAGTATTTTTTAAAATTTTCTTTAGTTGTACATAACACAATACCTTTTTAAAATTTATTTATGTGGTGCTGAGGATCGAACCCAGCACCTCACACATGCAAGGCAAGCGCTCTACTGTTGAGCCACAACCCCAGCCCCCAAGAGTTGAGTATTTTGGATGGCTGTGTCTTTTAGGTAGGAGAAAAGAACATCTTAACATCTTCCACACTACTCATTAATAAACTGTGAATACATTTTAAATGATGCAAATATTCCACCATCAACTCGGCATGCAGATAGGAAAAAATAAATAAAACCATCTTTTACATAGTCCCTGAAAAGGTGGTCACTTGCTGGGAACAGAATGACAAATGACTGTGAGAGTTTGTCAATATTATATTGTGGGGCTGAAATTTGGTTCAGTGACTATGCTTTCAGTAGCAAGTTGACTTGCTCAGGCATGGAAGTCTTGGTGTTATATGTGTTAGAAATAATGATTGTCACATTGTTTGTTTTGGAGTAAATTTTTCTTCCTTCTCAAACTCTGCCTATCTCAAACAGTGACTCTAAGTTTAAACAAATGAAATAAAACAAAAGCAAAATACAAGAAAACTGGGTGTGGTGGTGCCTGCCTGTAATCCCAGCAATTTGGGAGGCTGAAGCAGTAGGATCCCAAGTTTGAGGCCAGCCTCAGAAATATTGAGAGACTTTCAGCAACTTAGTGGGACACTGAGTCTCAAAAAGGAAACATAAAAAGGGCTTGGGATGTACTCAGTAGTAAAGCAACCCTGAGTTCAATCCCCAGTACCAAATCAATCAATCAATCAATCAATAAACAGACAAACAAATAAATAAATAAATGGTAAAGCACCAAAACTAAAGCCTAACACCTCCTTCCCTTTCCCAAAGATACTGTAAGATCTTAGACAAGATCCATAGAACTCTAAGATCTTATAAAGAACTGGAAGTGCACTGCTGGAATTGTACACCTGTTAGGCTGTTGAAGTAAGAGCTAGACTAAAACAATTGTACCAAACCAAACCAAACAAAAAAGAAAACCTTATAGAAAGCTAGGTGCAGTGCACTCCTATAATCCTAGTGACTGGAGAGGCTGAGGCAGGAGATTCACAAGTTCAAAGCCATCCTCTGTAACTTAGTGAGGCCCTAAGCAACTTAGCAAAATAAAAAAGGGTTTAGGATGGGATGTGGCTCAGTGGTTAAGTACCTTGGTACAAAAACAAAACAAAACAATAACAACAACAAAAAAAAACACATAGATATTTGGAACTTCAGAAATAGAAGGGGTCTCAGAAAGTTCATGATCCACGAGGGAGAAACAACCTTCAGCCAGGACTCAGTAATCTTCGTCTGTAAAGGGCTAGATAATAACTGTATAGGCTTCATGGGACATATTTGGTCTCAGTTGCATATTCTTATTTTTATTTTTTACAACTGCTTAAAAATGTAAAAGCAGCTGGGTGTGGTGTGCCCACCTGTAGTCCCAGTTACTCTGGAGACTGAGGACTGCAAATTCAAGGCCAGTGTAAGTAACTTTGTGAGATCCTAGCTCAAATAAAAAAATACCAAAAAAAAAAGAGAGAGAGAGAGAGAGAGAGAGAGAGAGAGAGAGAGGGCGGGCAGGCTGGTGTGTAGCTCAGTGGTAAAAAACTTATGCCTGCAGCTGCAGCCCTGGCTTCCATCCCCAGAACAACAAAAAAATATATATAAAATATTTAAATATATATATATGCCACTCTTAGCAAGGTTCATGAAAACAGACAGAGGGTCCGATCTGGCCTGCAGGCCACAGTTTGCCAAAACCTGCACTTAGCCAAACTTAAGGGCTACCAGTGTTTCTAAAAGCCTAATGTTCTTTCATTCTGTACTAATCCTGTGTGCCTCACTGGGTCAGCACACCAGTTGTTCTTGTGGGGGAGCCTGGATTGACTCACCCAAATTCAACCTGCAATGTCATGCCATTTCTCAGACACAGTTAAGGCTGCCCCTGTCAATGGGAATAGAGTAAATAAACCACGCACACAGATAGCCAGGGATGGCAAGACTTCAATTTTGCCTTGCTTTGCTTAGGAACCTTTCATTGGAAGTTTTTCTACCATTAAATATTTAAATGTGCCAAATAGAAAAATCTATCCGTGCTTCATGACACATCTAACCAATCAGCTCCATACATAGATCGGAAAACAAACACTGCAGCCAGTGCACTAGTGGCTCTGTGGCCCTAATAGACTTCCCATCAAGACAGCCCAGATACTACTGAGTTCAAGACAAACTGATAGTGTTTGAAATTCATCTTTTACTACAATTACCGGGTAAGGTGTTGAAATAAATAGGGCCAAGCTTGGTACCATTCTTAGATGGGAGATTATCCAAAAACAACATGGCATGAATACTCCAATATTGCGTGAAGGGAAGCTGGGGCACAGATAATCCACAGTTACTCCTGTTTCGATGGAGAATGCATTACGTGATTGTTTTCTGCTGCAGCTTTCCCTTCATAATTAAACTTTGCTTAGGCCAATATTAAAACAGGTCTGCGTGCCTTGTAGTCTTGTGGATGGAGCAATATGAACAAGGAGACTAGGGAGAAGCCGTTAGGAGGTGGGGCCCAGGCAGGACAATGAGGACAGCATTGCTCATAGTAAGCATCATAAAAAGCCCTTGTGATAGGGATGCCAATCAAACAGAGCTTCGAGAGCACCAGATCATAGGGGATCTTGACACTTTGCTGGTCATAGCTAATGACACCCCAAAAAAACTCTGGATCATTTTGAGGAAAGGACAGGGATGATCGATCTCAATGCAATCCCTTGGTTTTGACTGTAAGATTTTTAGTCTGTTAGAGAAATTTTGTCTTGGGTTTCTAAGGAATTCTGCTAATCTCTCCTCTGCCATTACCCTTTGCAAAATTAAGGATAAGCTATATAGTTGTCTCCATATTTGTGGATTCTGTATAAACAGATTCAGCCACCAGCAGATCAAAACTATTTGAAAACTATTTTTCATCTGTACTGAACATGTGCATACTTTTTTCTCATTATTCCCTAAACAATACAACAATTATTTACATGATATTTACATTGTGTTAGGTATTTTGCATAATTTAGAGATGATTTAAAATAAACAGGAGCATGTGCATAGATTATATGTAATCTATGATAGATGATGACATTTTATATAAGGGACTTGGGCATCTGTGGATTTTGGCACTGGGGGTGGTCCTGGTACCAATCCCCCACCAATATAGAGAGATGACTGTGCTTTTAAAGCTACATAAGAACTTCTGAAGGGTTTTTGAAATCACATTTTTCAAGAAAGGTAAATAGTTTGGAAAGGCAAAGGGATTCCAGAATGACCTCAGGAGCATTGGGAAGCTATGAGACCACTCTCAACAGCTAAGGGGACTTGGGTAATGTTTGGTGTGTGGGGGGGTGGGTCCTAGAGTGCTGCCAATACCAAGGGCTGGCCCTGCTCCTTCAGGTCACTGAAAATGATCAATCTTTGAAGATAGTCTCTATATTCAAGGAAAAGCAGTGGCCTTGAAACCTCAGCCTTTCATCTTCTTCCGCCTACTCCAGCACCAGGTCATTTCTCTGCTGCCTCCACCCCCTTCTCAGCCACCCTCCTTGTTCCCAGTCACCTTTAGTACCAGATTTTAATTAAAAGTTTTAAGGTAACGTTAGGAAAAACAACAAAAACAACAACAACAACAACAACAACACAACAACAAAATACAGAAGTTGGTTGCAGTAACCACAGAAATATGAAAAATACATGTTGAAATGATTTGTCCAAGGATTTGATATATACCCACTACAAACTATGCTTACAACCCCTGCGCAACCCCCCCCCCCAAAAAAAAATGGAAGAGACTTTTAAAGTCTAGATTACTACCATTGGGAATACTTAAATTAAGGGAAAGAAAGTTCCCAACCAAGCCTAGAAGTGAAGATAGTTATGTTCTCTCAAACAGCTGACTGAGATGTTACTGTGTCATAGATAAATGCAGATTGCCATGTTGAGGTGTGGCCCACGTGGAAAGCTAGGGACAGGGACACAAATGAGCTCTCTTAGCTTGTTCACATCTGAACCACCTCTGAGAAATCCCACAAGTGCAAGGGCCCCATTGATACAGTTCACCTCCTCTGAATGGCCATGCCACGGAAATAAAAAGTGAACAGCGAGTATAATGACGAGTGCTCATTTAGTCAATAAATTGTTTATGAATTTGAAAAATTAGTCTCTGTAATCCCAGGAAGGGAGTCTCCCTGTCTCCCAGGACACTGTTGAGATTTAGATCTGCAAAGAGGGCTTTGGGAGGAAACGACAATGGGCCCCCTGGAGATTTCTACTGAGATAATTAAGCTGCAGCAGAGTCACCAGGGTAGAAGTGGCCCCGCAAGGATGCCATCTGGATTCCCAGGGCCTCCACACTCATGGCACACAGCTCTGCATCGTGACCAGGACTTGAGAGACTTCCCTGAGAGAATGTAGGATGTCCTCTGTCTTCGAGTGACAACATTTCAGGGCCAGAACAAGGCTCGTAAGCCTTTCCAGGTAAGCAAATTAGAGTCAGTGAGGCAGGTGTGGCCAGAGGCAGACCCTGCAGGACAGTGTCCCCCACCCCCAGTTCCCTGCTGCTCTGGAACAGAGGACTCCAGAACCCCCTAGCAGTTGCAGGCTGGCATCACCTTCATTGTCACACTTGGGGCTGGAGAAATCACAAACTCTATTTTAAACCAGTTTGGTATTCAATATCTGTCCCCATTCTGATCAGAGCTCCCCACTGGCCCGTTTATTTTTCTATTGAGAGTCGGCAAGAGATGACACCATAGTTGGGCTTCTGGTGAGGTGGCAGCAACAAGGTTACAATAACCTGGCCCCCTAAGCAAATAAAAGTGAATGCTTGCCAGGTATGGTGGCACATGCCTGTGATCCCTGTGGCTGGGGGGGGCTGAAGCAGGAGGATCACAAGTTTGAGGTCAGCCTTAAGAACTTAGTGAGGCCCTAAACAACTTAGCAAGACCGTGTCTCAAAATAAAAATTAAAAAGGGCTGAGAATGTGGCTCAGTGGTTAAACACCCCTAGGTTCAAACCTAGCAACAACAACAACAAAAAGTGAATGTTTATATAGTATTTACTTTGTGCTAATAAATTCATGTAGGTTAGTTTGATTCTTATAAATTCTATGAGATAGGTACTTTTATGTCCCCTCCTTTACAGATGAGGAAACTGAGGTACAGAGATGGCAAAGACATTTGCTCAACTTTCACTGCTAGAAAGTGGCAGAGCTGGGACTGATCTTGACTTGATGGTTTTTAGCCTCGGTGTTCTTAAATTCTACACTAGGATTGGTCCAGGGCCACTGATAGTGAACTACTCCCCAGAGCATTTTTTTCTTTTTAAGATTTCAAGGTGATGCCTGTATCTAAAATAATGTTTACTAGCCAGAAACAGTGCACACACCCTGCCCTTCATCCCAGCAACTCAGAAGGCTGAGGCAGGAGGATGGCAAGTTCAAGGCCAGCCTGGGCCATTTAGCAAAATGACCCCTCATGGGATCATTTTAACCAATAAGTGCTACTGAAAAAGCCACTCAAGAAATCCAGCTTCTGAGAACAAATTTGTAGAGCAAACAAAAAAAAAAAGTTCCACTGGGTTGCCCATGAGACACATCACCAAACTGGCTCAGCCATATATACCAGGACTTCTGCCCACGGTTTAGCAACTGTAACTATCCCTCAGAGTAGCACAGGCCAGAAGCACATTACGGAGGGAGCTAAAATGATCAGGGGCAGCCCACTTACTGTATGAGATTAGGCTTTTAAAAAGGATTAGAGCTCCTTAATCTGGAGAGATGAAGATTAAGGGGCAGTCATGATCAAAGTCTATGAAATCAGAAAGGAAATGGAGAATATGGCCACAACCCCATCCACAAATCCCAGGATATTATAACAAGGGATATCCCTGTGGAGTTCCAGGGGAATCACTTCAAGAGCCATAAAAAGAAGGTACTATTTTCACAGCAGGTAATAAATGTAGAGAATTATTATCTTGAGGAGTGGTATATTCTGAGAACAGGGTTAAGTGTAAAAAAAGGTTTAAACAAACCCACGAGTGATAAAACCATAATGACCCAACACTGGGAGGCTAGGAACATTCTGGATATATTTGAAAACCAGTCAATCAACGATGGATACTAGTCTCTCCCCAAATGCTCCCTGCCGGGGCTAATATGGAGCTGGAAGGGGACCACTGCTCTGACCACCTCTCTCCTTACTGTCTTCAGCTATGTGGCTCATAAATATTTGGAACAGGGCTCATGTATATTCTTGGGCCTATTTTTAAAATGTGTATCAGGAAATTTTTGGAACCTGGTACAATAGAATCAACTCATTCTTCAGAGGAAGGTTTCCTATGTTCTTTTTTCTTTCTTTCTTCCTTCCTTCCTTTAAAAAAAAAAATCCTTGCCAGGGTCTTTGTCCTTGATCCCCATATAAAAATATGAACTCACTCCCTTAACTATACTTCCAAACTAAAATCTTATATTGTACTCAGACACTTTATAAAACATGCTCCAATAGTTAGGGGATTAAAACTGGTTAAACTCTCTACTGGGGAAGCTTCTCATCCCACACTAACAGAGAATAATTAATTCAAATTTAAGGGGAAATTAAACATACCAATTATGTAGTACCCATCACAGCCCAAGATATTAAGCTCTAAAATTGACGACGGTTATTGTAGGAGCCAGAACACCTGAACAGAATCTGCAGCTCTGGTAAATATAAAGAATAAAACTGGGGAGAGGGGAAATCTTTCAGTTCTTTCCCCAAACAGCCAAGAGTTGATTAGCTATCTCCTAGTAGTGTGGAGATTGGGGAGGCTAGGGCAGCAGGAAGAGGCGGGTGTGGATTTCGGTAGAGGGTGGAGAGGAGAGGAAGATGCACCTTCAGAGGCCTCTAGCCTGCACAGCAAGGCATAATGGATGTTGCCCATACTCACATTTTAAACTGCTCTCAGGAAATTGGTAAAATCTGGCCATGTGCAGGAGCCAATAAAGAAGGAAAGAGGGAGTGGGAGAAAGAGGTGGGGATGGAGGAGAAAGGCAGAAACAACATCCCACACCATCATCAACCAAGTACCTATCACTTGGTACATTTTCAAATTGCAAGTTTTTGAAAACCTGAGTCCTCGTGGTGGGGAGCTATTCAAAGTCACTGTTCAGGTGGGAAATGGAAACACATTGGAGAGGTGGAGAGGGCCAGTGATAGGCTCAGGGTAGAGAGCACAGACTTCAGAGTGATTTGGGCAAGAAAACTGGGACATCTGGAGTTCAGAAGTCGAGGAAAAATGGGGGAAGAACCAGGAAGATGAATACATGATCATCAGGCACACAAAAGAACGGAGCAAAAGGAAGGCTGGATTTGGGCACTCGCGTCTGGCAAGGAGGCCAGCAGCAGGGCTAATGAAGCATTTGCGGTGTGGGACGTTTGCCAGCGCAACAAAGAAGATGTGCTTGGGCTCTGCAGATGTGCCAGGGCCCCCAGAGCAAAATAATGACATAATCACCATCAGTGTCACAGACCAGACTGTACACAAGGTGACAGGGGAGGGGAAGCCTGTAACACACACGCAGGGAGGACTTGCCGGGGCCCACAACGGCTGCGGCCCCCGAGGGCTGGGGTGCCTGCCCACGGCCCCACCCCCGACAGACCTGGGATCTCTGTCTTCAAGCCCCAGGTGAGGCGACCGCTCATCTCTGTTGGGCGTCCGACCCAATTCCAGCTACTCTTAACGAGGCCACAGAAATGGGAAAAGCTTCAGAGGGATCTGCACTGGATGGTGAGGGGCTGAAGGAAGCCGGAGCGAGGAGAGAGGGGGCCACAGGGAGTTTTTGTGAGTCCAACTCGCCAATCTCTGCAACTGTCATGAACTGGACCCTCACCACGTGCTTTTTAAAGGGTGCCAACGTTTCTTTTATACTGTACGGAAATGCAAGCAATATTTTGGGGAGCCCGTGTGTGGGTGGGGGGGGAGGGGACACAAATGAGCAATAAATGGGCCACCTCAAAAGGAGTGCAGAAGCCATGGCAAGGCTTGAGACAGCCGCCCCTGCTCATTTTAAACAAGGTCTCCCAGCAGGGCCCGTCACCTGCCCGTGGCTTTTCCTCAGTCAGGTGGGTGTGTTAGTACAGCTGTCTGGCTTTTAAGTGACTTTTGTCAGTTTGAAAGTGAAAGTCTGTTTGAGGAGCTGAAAGAACAATAGCTCCGGAGCCCGGAAGAAGAGCTCCAAGCACAAAGGACTTGGCTACACTAGTGTCCCTTTTCATTGCTTCTCATGAAAGATTCATAAGAATAACTTTAATTTTTTATGACCCCCTTTTTGGTATGACTATATTAGTTGTGTCAACTTCCACATTCAGGTTCTCTTTAAATACCAAAAGGTCTGTTGTGAAATTGTTTTCAAAGAGCACTGGGGACAGAGTCGATTGTGGCCATCCTGCTGGTCCCTCCCTCCAAAAGGAATCGCTATCAGGGACACAGATTTCCTTTAAATAGGGTTCCCTTCAGCCTTGAAGCTGCCATGAGCAGCCGACAGTACAGTTATTTTAAACCTTACTAATTTGCCAGTTCAACTGCTCCTCGGAAGAACGATTATATTTGTTTTTCTTGGCTTCACCCTATTTAACAGAAACAGTAGTATAATGATCATTAATAGACAGTCCTCCTTTCCCGATACTTCTCCAGTGGCTGTCTCCACACTGTATCTTTATTTTGTGTCTCAGCCAAAAAAGAAAAAAAAAAAAATGGGAGGGGGGGGTAGGTGGGGGACAGATTGTATTTGTTTTATGTCATTACCAAATATTATTGAAGATGGGTTTAAGGCAATCCTTGAAGGCAAAACCATAATCTACTTTGAAGAATTGAACTCTGATGCTCTACCAAATCGAATCTTTGCAAAAAAAATATTTCCTGTTGCAAATTTACATTGATGGATTGAGGGGAAATGAGTGATTATGAACATTTCTGCCCTATGAATGACAAAGAACCAAACAGCTAAAGTTACATACCATCTTGGGGTAGGGGTGGGGGTGGGGGTGGGGTTGGAAGGAATGAGAAAATTGGATTTAAAATGTGATCTGCCACTGCCAAAAGAGACCTGCAACTTCCAGCAAGCTTTGGTTTTGCTAAATAAGTTGGTTGAATCCAGATGAAATAAACAGGCTCCATTTCAATAGGTTGTTCAAACTTCTTCAGACATTTAATCCAGGATGGGCTGAACACAATGATCACATCCCCCTGAAAGCTCCAGCCACCAGCAGCGGCTTCCAGAAGGGAACTTGTGCTCTCTTTCCTATTGATAACCCTTTGTGGGACGAAGAAAAAGAGGCGAGGCAAGGAGAGCTGAATGTCAGACAATAGACATCGCTCCACACACTGCTTCTGAACTTTCCTCATCTCTGAAGGACAATTAATTATGAAGGCCTTAGGGGTAGGTCGAAGCAAGGGAAAACCCACTGTGGTCCCAGCACCCCAGCCGCCGCCTCTGTGTTTGCTAAATGCTTCGCCTGTTGGGGTACAGCCACCGAGAGAGCCAATAGATCATGGGGGGGGGGGTGGGAGGTGAGGGAGGAAAGCAAAAGATTTTTTTGTGTGTGCGCCTGCCCTTGTATAATTCTATTCTCACTGTGAACTCATCCATACACAAAACACAAGGACAATTTTTTTTTTTTTTTAAAGAGAGAAAAAGCCACAGGGTAGGTTACAGTCAGAAACGGGCTCTCCAGTGGTGTGTTAAAAAGGATGGTCTTTTCACCAAATCATTTCACAGAGGCAAAACAGACAAACACAAAGAGTTGAGACTTTTTCTCCTACATTAAATGGAGTAACTGATAAGGTCAGACATATGATACCTAAAGACACGAATCTGTGAACTCTTGAAGTCAAAGGGCCTCTCTGTGCCGAGGAACAATCTTTCAAAGGAAATAGATCATAGAACTCCACTGAACCCCCTTTAAACTTTATGAAGCAGGAGGAGAAAAAGCTCTAAGTAGGGAAGCTTGACAGAAGAGCCTTGAACTATTTTCTGAAGGAAAGATGAGACCCTCCCTAGGCTGCCACAAAACATCTTTTTTTTTTTTTTCTAAAGGCTCCTCTGAACTTTGATATGTGCCAAGACACTGCTATTGAAAGCTGTATAATTATGTGCTATAGCCACTGTAGAAAATGCTTTGTTCACCCCAACAAAGGACAATAAGCAAAGTAAAGCGACATTACGCTGTATCTTTTTCTTTAAGAATGTTGAGAAAGGTCATGGAATGCTATAACTAATAAAGCTGTTGAGTAAGGAGGTTTTAAAGTTGATCTTACTGTGCTTGAATGTAACCCAATGACAAAAAAGACACAGGGAGCTAAAAATGCAATGACATTACCAAATAGATGATAAATCAATGGGCCCGCTTCATTATACTGATGAACACCTTGAATCTCAAAAGGACAGCGGTAAAGAAATGGAGCCTCGTGCTGCTCAGGGTGCTCCCTCCCCCCAACCCCCAGTCCCACTCCCAGCCTGCTGCTGCTGGTCCTGTCCTCTCCTTCAATTCCAGGCAATCATTCTGCTCAAGGAATATGTTCCCAGACAGCCATGTGTGTACATATATTTAGAGAACATTCATTTAGTCTCTTAAAAGATCAATTTGGCTTGTCAATGGTGGGACTGGCAAGGGAAGAAATGGTAAGTGTTCCTTTTCCTCCTCACCACCCACTAAGAGTGCGTTGTGTGATCATTTAAACGGCTCAGCAGCTTCGAGGCCAAAAGACAGCAACAGCAGTAAAAGGTTTTCACTCATGTGCCAGTTTGCCAAATGATCACTCATATTTAAGTATCTATTTGGAGCAGAGGGAAGCGCTTCCTAAATCCACCTGTCCTCATTCTTCTTTAAAGAGATGACAATGTGAATGAAAGACTTCCAAATATTATTAAATCTTCTTAAACATGGGCGTGGTTGAAAGTGGAGCGGGGTGGCAAGAGGAGCATGTTGAGGGGAACAGGTTGAGTGAGCACATGTGTTGGTGGGTGCAGGGGAGCCCAGACGGGGTGCCTCTCTTATTTTCTGTGATCAAGAAGAAAGTGAGAAAATGCTCCCATGTAGAGGTCCGCAGAAATACCCCTTCTTGTCTATGTCTCCTAGAAAAACGTCAAACCCACTAGGCTCTGTGATGGAGTCTCTGCGATGGAGACCCTGCTCTGTAAGATGCTATTTCTATCAGGACCTTAGGAAATGGCATTTACAAAGCCACTGAGGAATGAATCAAGTTCCCCATCCTATTTTATTTCTAAAGCTTCACTCAAGACACCTAGGCCTTTAGTAAGGGCAAGGAAGATTAGTCACTCTTCCTGGAACTTAGACTCTGCCTACAGGTAAATGATTAGCCACCAGGGGACCCAAGAGGGACCCTGCTTTCCTTGGTGGGGGGGTAGAGTTACCTCATGCTATCCCAGACTGAGAAAATGTGCTCCATGCACCCCGATGAAGGTATCTATTGCACCCTTCTCAACTGCTCCCCCAAACCCTTAACCTCTAGATCATTCTACCTCTTTTAACTGCCCCATAGAAAGTGGCCAGCCTGGTTAATGCTGTCAAACCTAAGGTCTTTGGGCTCCTTCAATAGTGCAACGAATCTTGTGAGTTACACACATCAGTTGCCTTAGTTGAGAGTTCCTTGCAAAACAGGTAAACTGGCTGCACCATTATTACCTTCCTTCCCGGCTACAGTTGTGAGAGGGAAAAAAAAAAAAGCAATAAAATCCAACTCATATGCCCCTAAAGTCAGAAGTATCAATTTGATTTAAAAACTGGGAAGGAATGCCAAACCTGCTTTCCCTCCCCATAAAAAAAAAAGAAGAAGAATTTTTTTTTTTGGAAGCTCTTCAAAGTGAAGTGAGAATGAAGCTTGGAAATATATACCATAACACCTGGAAAGACAAATTTATTGTTGCCGATCTCATTAAACTCGAGAGGCAGGAGTGAAAGATGCAGCCCGTAATGGAACACCCCTTCCCTGAACACCTTTGCAAACTCATGTTCAGCAGTGAGCCACCCCCATCCTGTGCAACGTAGCCAACTTGCCTCCTTTTAGCACAAACGAAAAGGGTAGTCCGTTTTTTGTTTCCCCTTCGGTGTCTTCTTCCACATCCCCTGGGTCATCTCAAGCTCTCACCACCCTAAGTCTGGATGCCGTGCCAAGAATCTTGGCAATTGTGTAAACTGATACAAAAGACAGAGCAAGCTCTCCTGTCACTTAGAAGGTCCTGACTCATAAAGGCCAGGAAATGCAGGGTCCAGAAGAGGAGAGAGATGCAAGCCACTCCTTCTTTGCCAGCGATAAACCTTCCCCATCTGCTTTATTTTCCTATAGGCCAGGGGTCAGCAACCTCTCCAGCCCAGAGGGCCATCAGCAGCAGGGACTGGAGGGGGATGGTGCTGAGCAGTGACAGAGGTGTCACAGAAAGTCAAGACACAAGCTGAGAGGAAGCAGAAAGCTGAGAAGAGACAAGGAGAACAGAAGAGAAAGAAAAAAGTTCTGGTGAAGGAGGAAAAATCAGATTCTCCTCAAACCTCTTCTCCCTTCCCACCTTTTTTTGGTTCTACCCATTTCGAACAACTTCAACACAGAGCTCAGGGGTAGAGTGCTTGCCTAGCAAGAAGCCCTGGTTTCCATTCCCAGGACTGCAAAAAACAAATGGTAAGGCTTTAGGCAGGTTGAAATGTTTCTTGTTATTCTATTAGTGTCTGTGTCCTTATTATTGCCCACATTCAATAAGTTACTATTGTTGAAATGCTGTAAGGAATGCCAGGGACATTAGTAAACACTCAGTAAATGTTTGCTATTTTATAATTGCTATAAATAACTGATTGAGAAACTTAAAAATACAATTCATACAATATTTTGTTATTTGACCAGCTAATAATACTCAGGAGGGTTAATCTATTCCTTTGCACTGACTGGATCTTTGGTCATTGTGTAAACATGACTTCAGTCTCTCTACCACATTTGGTCTCTACTTAAAATTAAACACACACACACACACAAACAAACAAACAAACAAAAACAAGGTATGCAAGTCTCCACTCTACCATCCTCTTCACTTGCCATACTGAAATTATGGGCTTATTTACCTTGATCTGAAGGGGAGAAACAGCCATGCAAAAGTAGAACAGCACACACACTATCAGTGGAGGTATTCAGCTCGAGGTGCCTGTACTACTTTTGGCTCGCAGCCATGGCCCATGCTGGTGGAGCTACAGTGATAAGAACGGTGGCTTTTTAAGCATCTCACTTAAGAAGTGACCTCCATGCTCAAAGGCACAGAAAAGAAGGGATCCCCTTATCAGAAGCATTTGTTAGTAAATGTTCTAAACTGAGTGACTAAAGTAAAAACTATATGGTGATCGTGGGCTTCTATGAGGTGGTGCGTCTGCATGTGAGTGTACGTATGTGAGAGCTTGTGCATGGAGCAGACAGGGCACCATCCACGTTCCTGAGTCTTCCTTCCAACCTTTCTGGAAAGAGCCTGTTTTTTAGCAAAGGAGGAATTTAGGCCCAGAATAGTCCAATAACTTGTCCAAAGTCACGTGAGAAGTGACAAAATTCCTGCCCAGGCCCCATGCTCCTTGCAGTGAAGCAGTCTTAAAATAGACACTGCAGATAAAGGAGAGGTGGCCTGGCTGGAAGTGGATATGATTCACAAAGGGAGAAATATAAGATGTTAATCATATTAAAGGAGGATTTAGATGATGCTAAATGGAGCAGCTTGTTGGGTATCTCTTGATGCCATTGTCCCCTGTTTGTGTCATTTTGGTCCTTGGGCTGAGAGTAAATTAAATTCCAACCCAGGTAAGGTTTAAACAACCCCACAAATCCTAATGTGCACTTTAAGGATTTGCTCCCTTGAGTACGTTATACAGCAGAAATGCAGAAATCATCTCATGAATCTTGGTCAAATCTTTTATGAAGCTTGATCTGTGCTTGCAGGTGAATATTTATATCATAATACAATATAAATAATTCACTAGCACACAGTAGAAGTCTCTTAGCTTAAGGTTTAGATCAATAGACTTATCAGAAAGCGGTGGGGTGGGGAATAAAGCTCTTAATAAGATCTCTTTAAAATGTTTAGCCATAATCATGTTCTTCAGCTGTAGAAGAAATGTGCTTGTATTCTGTCATTATAGTAAAACATCTCTCGGTTACAACTGAGACTTGAAAGAGAGAGATTTTAGGATAGTGAATCAGCACTCCAAGAGTCACTAATTTTAATGTGTTCAGCGAAAGAAAAACTTCATTGACAACATGTTTGGCAAGAAATATATTGGCTTTGGACAGAAAAGATACAGTGGTAACTTGCAGAATAATCATTTATACTTTCAAGGAAAAACTATGACTTCCCCATTGCTAAGTTTGCATACTTAGTTTTCTTTCTTTTCTTTCTTTCTTTTCTTCCTTCCTTCCTTCCTCCCTCCCTCCCTCTTTCCCTCCCTTCTTCCTTTCTTTCCTACTAGGGATTGAACCCAGGGGTGTTTTATCACTGAGCTACATCCCCAGCCTTTTTTATTCTGAAAAAGTTTCTTGTGAAATGCTGAGGCTGGCCTTGAACTGTGATCCTCCTTTCTCAGCCTTCCTAGTTGCTAAGATCACAGGTGTGTGCCATCTGCCCAGCATACTTGGTTATTTATAAGCCACCATAACTGATGTGCACTTCCCAGAACTAAGGAGAAGAGCTGAAAAGGAATGGGCAAGCAGAGAGGGTACTGGTGATCAGTCCCCTTTATTGACAAGGCCAAATTGAGGTGTCCTCTTTGCTTTGAAATTAATAACATCCTGGACATTTCTAGTGATCTGTCTATAATGGGAAAGCAAGAATATTAACATAAGGTTCCTTAAGAGCAGATATGAAAAATTTCTATCTTTAGAATAGCACAGCATTTAGCCAAGATGATAGAAGAAATGAACCAATTTTGTCAAGCCACAGCCCGTCCACTCTCCTAATTGAGGGTTCAACCTGCAGAACCCTTGTCACATTCCCATCTCCAACCATTGTCACTTCAGCCTGCAGGGCTCAGCAAAATGCCTTTGTGAGTACTGGGAGATTTGCTGGTGTTGTCTCATAGATAGTCATCACGTGGTGGTGAACACTGTTTGCTGAGGCACCGCATTAGCCCATAAAGAAATGCCTTACTCATAGCTACACATCTTTCATTGTTGCAAGGGTAAGGCTTCCTAGAATTGTCTATATTGCTTTGTTTGTATCCAGAATGTGCATGTTGTAGATCTATCCAAGACAGTACAGGAGCATATGAGCAAAGAGCAACATGTTTTTGAAGGTATACATAGGCAAAATAAAACACATGATCCGCTCCTCCCAAAACAACAGAAACAAATAAAACCAAAAAAGGATGTCGATGGATCTCTTCTGATACGTATTTGGTAAATTCTCATACCGAGGCCTCCATTAAGAAAATCGATTAAAGTTAGAAACCATGGAATATTACTTCCCTGTCAACATTTCTAGACTTTGTCTGAAAACAACTTTTGTAGCTATCATTGCACAAAACATGCATCAGCTCAACTGACATCCCAGAAGATAAATATGAAAAAGCTTATTGGAACAGGGGCCTCTTCTCTGGAAGAAGTATTTGCTCCTTACTGCTCTTTCCTTTGGACTGTTCAGTTCACTTTTCTGGGGCTGGGTGGGTCTTTCATATAAGCTAAAGAGCCAGAGGAAAGGAATGGAAATGACAGAGGGGCAACTCCCCATGGTTCTGATGGTAAGCTCTGCATTGTGGCTGCGCCTGTCACTTTACTAGGCCATGGTCTTGTAACAAACTAGTACCAAACAGATTTGGGAACATTTCTTAAAAAAAAAAAAATTAAAGTAAAAGGAGATGACCAAAAAATGTAGATTAGTTCCTACCTCAAAGTCATTTGCTTTATTGTAGTGCATGTTCAGAGCCCTGTACAGCTCACAGTCTCTGGTTATAGACAGCTCCTCCGTACTGGTGACCCCATCGTTGATGGCTTGACGTGCATACTTCTCCATCTGAATGTAGTAGAACTCACGGAAATTGCTAAACCACTTGATGAGCTGAGAGGTAATGCATCTGTTGAACTGTTAAATTTAAACGTTGAAAAGGATAAGAATATTGCCATTTTTGTTCATTTGTTTTTTTACGTATTTGAAACAGTTTCAAAGTTCCCCTCCACCCTGTTACCTGGAAAAGCGTGTATTTAATTCTACCAAAATGGTAGCAAAAGAGAAATAACCTTTTTTTTTTTTTTCAGAATATCATAAAACGTTCCAGCGATGGAAATCACATCATTGACCCTTCACATTTCAAATGGAAAACTCAAGTTCTAAATCAGATTTTTCTTAAGCTTAGCATCTTTTTAGGAAAACATGATTCTTCATCTCTCAGTAGAACAACTGCTTTTGTATACTCTTCTTTTGTGTACATGGGACTGGGGATTGAACCCAGGGGCACTCTACCCCTAACTGCAATCCCAGTTCATTTTATTTTGAGACAGGTCTTCACTAAGTTGCTCAGGCTGACCTGGAATTTGTGATCCTCCTGCCTCAACCTCCAGAGTGGCTAGGTTACAGGCTTGTGCCACCACACCTGGCACATTTTGTATACTCCTTATGGAAATTCTTTCAAGCCATGGAATCCTAGAAAGAGCTGTCACTCTCAAGTTCAAAAGACGATGAACCACAGGACTTCACCATTAGTATGATATAGATTTTTAAAATGAGGATTCCCATCACCTCATATGGCCTTCTTTAATGCAGGAAAATGGCTTTCCAACAAAATGGCAAGAATCTGTTATTTGCTTATTTTTTTTTAATTTTTTTATTTTTTGGTAATGGGTGATTCCCATACCCATCTGGCCACAATTCCACTTAATGTTTGTCCATAGTATTAACTTCTGGTGTGGTTTGGTCAGACCTTGGTACCTGTTCATCTTCTCCCTGAAGCCAGTGTTGGATAAGACCCATCCCTGGCTTTCCCTAGGTATCTGTGCCATTTGGGAGGTGTGTCTAACACACAGTACACAGACAGCATAAACAGAAGCTTTATTCCTTTTTTTTTTAAATGCCAAGTTACTATAACATGGTTAAGCTTTAAAACTTTGTTTACCAAGATTTCCCGATGACCTTTGTAATGAAGATGTCTTCCTGGATGCACTGCAAATGATACCATCCTTATTGACAGCCCTCTGCTCATGTAAAGGACAGATGCATCTCAACTTGCCAAGTCAAAACCAATAAATCCATAGCTTTATATCAGGCAGTCTGACAGACAACCCCTGCCTTTTGTCATCACAGGCATTCCCTTTCCTGGGCCCCAAGAAAAAGATGTACATTCATCAAAAATCAGCAGAGAGCACTTATCAAACACTGGCCATGAGAACATCCAGACTCCAAGAAGATGACAGCTAAAGTGTGTATTGGAGCTGTAATTACTACACAGAAAGTTGTTTCCATACTAGCAAAGATAATAAATGAATGAAAATTTATGGCAGAGAATGGAAGTAACAAGGAAACAGAAGCAGGGAGACTGGTGTTTCTCCCAGAAGGCCAACTTGCATCGTAATTGCCATGGAGTTGCAAGGGCCCTTACAGATAATTGACCAGAAAATGATTAAGTCATCAGCAAATCGCTTCTGCTTGCAAGAGTTCAAACATGTACTTAACCTATCCAAGAATTATATTTTCACTCTGTGTGTCTGCTCTGTCTCTA